>NC_137920.1:55036544-55047072 GCF_963457725.1 Sprattus sprattus | reverse complement strand
GCTCTTTCTGCTTTCATGGTGCGTCTGGGACCAAGACACTTCAATTGCTTCAACACATGTAATGATTCATGGATTCACAGCACGCATGAAATCAGGGTCGAATGGATGGAGATGACCATACCGGATGTTGAGTCACTTTTACGCGGGGACCGTGGCCTCCTAGTGACTCCTAGTGTTAAGTACGCACCTAACGTGACATAACAGATTTTAATATCATTTAGGGGCCAGCGGACGAAGTAGTTCTGCTCATGCATAGACATGCATAGAGACAGCAGACCTATCCAATAAAACAACAAACAGATGTGTTAATTAATTCCAGGTGCACTCTTATCACTCGAATTTGCGCTCGATCGTAGCCAGAACTCACAATGGCAGCAACTTAGGTTTTAATCGAAATATTTCGCCGATTAAAACAACCATGATAAATCGTGACAGTGTTTCTGAACCCGACCCAAACGGCTAACACCTTGGAGTAGTGTGCGTCTGTCCATGGTCACAATGGGGCTGCTGTCTGGCCGGGGTCCACCTGTGTGAATGCTGGCTGCTTCAGCAGGGATCAAGCTAGCGTGTGCCAAAGGCCGTGTTCCAGTGGGATATCTGCAGGTTCATGCCACTCTTATCGTGGATATCAATCACCTCCCGTCTGGCCACCCTTATCTACCAGTGTGGGCATATGCCCTGAATACCTCAGTGTTTATTTTCATCTCATTTCAGAGTTATTTTATTTCAATCCTGATTTAATCCACTACAGCTCTGCAAGTGCATGCCTCTAGTTTAAATCCACCGTGCACAGACAAGGTGCACAGTCTCTCTTTTTTTCTCTTTCTCTCTCTCACACTGGATCAACCAAGACAAAGACCAGTGTTTCCGTTTCTCTCTGTGCAGATTGATCTGAGTAGATATCGCTCCATTCTAACACAGCACCCGGCCCCCTTTCTCCCCCGCTCCCCAACTCCTGACTAGCCTCGGGGCCTATCACGCAGCATGTTTTCAGGGCTGGCAGGTCGCTTCCTGTGTGCGTTTATTTGTGCAGATGGGTTTCGGTTGGGGAAGACGATATCTGCCTCACCTGGCCACTGGGGGAGGACAGAGGGGGGCCTTTGTTGATTCATTCAGCGCATAGATTGACCCCGGTGAGTGTGCCTCCGCGGGCCCACGACCTAGGTGACAATGGAGGGATGAGAGGGGAGAGAGAGAGAGAGAGCCCCCCCCAGGAGGCGGTTTGCCGCTCCACCGTCCTTGCTCTTGCTTTGGGGGCTTCACCATGGGATGTTCAGGGTGAGCCAAAATGACTCATGCACAGATCAATCATGCCATCAGAACCATTCCTTTCATAATCGTTCAAATCAACCTCTAAGCATGTGTGTGTCTCTTTTTGACTGGGGCCAAATTACTGTATGGAGATGTGTAACACACTGCCGGATTTGTTTTGCTATCAGCAATAAAATGTCTCAGCAATCCATTAAAAATATTTTTTTCTTTTTTTTTTTTTTACAAAAATATGCAATAAAAAAAAGGAAACTTAACTTATATCAGCAACCCTTATCAGGGTTATGTCCTTTTCTCCACCAAATCTTGACACTCAATCTAGATTTTCATTTACGCAAGACCGCAGCGAATGTCATTACTTTAATCTCAACAAGGTTTCTGTGCAGTGTATGAAAACAGGGCAGTGTGGTAAAAGCTTTTTTCTCTTCCCTGACTAGCATTTGGGTTGTTCTCTCTCCGCAGCAAAAATTCCCCTGTAAATTGATTCAGGAGTTGATTTTCTCCTCAGGCAAAGGGGGCGTATGGCCAACTGCAACAGAGCTCTCGAATAGCTGTATATATTACCCCCAATAAGCGTGGCGGGGAAATGTGTTTATCATAAAGCCACAGGATGCACACTCATAGGAATGCTGAAAGACTAATGCTTTGTTGATGCGAGAGAGCGAGACAGAGAGAGAGAGCCTAACACGTTTTTCTCGTGGTACGAGTTTCTAAGAAAGACACTTGTCTCTATGTGTGATGTGTGCAATGCGCTATGACCCGACATCTCTCTTTCAGAGCTGTATGTGAAAGGAAGTGGCATTTGCAGTGGGCTGCATTCTAGTAAGTTCCCCTTTTCTCTTGCTAACACTCCTTTCTCTCTCTCTCCCTGTCTTACATTCACTCATAAAGCACACATCCCCACCTCCACTTTCACACAATGCGAGTCTGGTGGAAGAACATGTGTTCCTGATAAAAGCATGTACAGTAAACATCGAGGTGGAGGGGGTTGTGTTTGGTTAATTCGTTTTGCCCCAAACATGTAGTCATGTTACTGTATTGTTGCCACATGACGGGCATAAAGGCCGCTGCTGCCGGTGGTGGAGTTTCGAGGGGCGGAGGAGGGGAATGCGAGACCGAGCCCAGCCAGGGTTTACTGTCACTCCTGCTGGGGCGACCTGAAGGGAGAAGTATGCTTTATGGTAGTCAGTATTCAAGACAATATCCAGACAAATGGGCGAGGAGCGAACACTTGATCCTGGTCTGAGCAGAGCCCTCCTATGAAAGAGAATCGGGGGCAGATTAGGGCTGAGGCTCCTAGCGAACGTCACATCTTTAATTCATAAAGTCACACACAATTCTATTTGCTTGAGAGATGTACAGTAATTGTTTTTTTTTTAAATGGCATTATTTCTGTATCAATTACAAAGACTTTTTTTTTTATTTACCAGATTCAGAAATGCTGCTTACTGATGAATTATTATGCATTCAGTTCGAGTTGTGACATTGGATTATTAAGCAATGAAAACACAAACTGAATTGTGTGAGTGGATTAATTAAAAATGTAATATTTGTGAACATTAAGTGAACATAAAAGTAACCAGTCATGTCTAAAAAATGGCAAATCGTGCCTGTCTGTAAAATTACAACAAGATGTTGTGATGTGTCACACAGTGTAGCTATTTCCGGTTTGTGATTGCGGCCCTGGTTTTGGAGAAATCACCGGTGAGTCACCTTACCCTTGCGACAACTTACTTCACTCTCCCTTACTCTTCAATGTCTATAAAAACACCATTTTCTCAATATGTGTCAACCACTGAGATGTTAAAGACTGGAAGGTTGTTTCAAACCAGAGTAAAGATCATCAGTGAGGAGCAGTCTAGCAGGCCGGTGCCGGATGTCCTGGTTCAGATTCTGCACACCTCTCTTTACTGCCCAACCGATAGGCAGGCTAGAGTTTGCATACCGAGCCAGGAGATTGGAGGAAGAGTGGGATGGACAGGTGTTATGATGAGTAGTTTATTCCTGTGATTCCACACTCCTCTGTCCTTCTACACCAGTCAAGACTCCTGATAGTCACAATAGACAACGTGGAGAAATACACTAAATGAACAAAAAAAAAAGCAGCTCAGAAACACTGTTGTGCCTTCTACAGCACGTACCTAGACGTACGTCAAGATATATGACATGAAGATGTTTTCAGCTGTGCCATGGTGATCCCATTACTGCCCTTCCTAGTCTCTGGTCGAGACGATTGAGTTTAAATACTGTACATCCTGCTTTAGATCATGTCACCATCTGCCAGTGAGAATTTCATAGCCTAAGCAAAGGCAGTAGCATTCAGTGTTATTCCCATAACTACATGCTGAAAGAATGGAAAAAACACTTACAAAAGAAAACAACATTCGGGACAACTACTTGTGCAACTCCTGCTGTCTGAATTGCAAATAACAGCACTCAAAGCAATGTTGCTTCAGTCCTCTAAATAGAAAAAAATAACTATCAGGGCTCAAATGTTTTTTATGTACATATATCTGGTTTTGTCTTGTCTTTCATACTGCTCTCTTCATCCTCTCCTCAGCTTTCCAGCGATTCTGAAACATTGTTCGCGAGCCACAGCCAGGGAGGCCTCACAGGGATTAGGCCTCTCCTCCCGGAGACGTGTTTACACAGTCAGTGGGTGAAAGATTGCAGAGCGCTTACCAGCCGTTTTTGAAAACCAAGCCAGAGCGGCAGAATCAGGATATAATTTGGCACTTACACGGGCTAAACGATTTCCTCCTCGCCGCTGATTTCTACTGGGAAATCTACCACTGGTCTGAAAATTACGTCCGGAAAAATGTTTATCTAGTGTTTTCTTTTTTTCTCTCTCTCCCCCCCCCCCCCCCCCCCCCCCCCCCCCCCCCCCCCACCTCCTGTCGAATGAATGATTATTCTTCTAACCTTTAACACCCAAGCAGCACATTTCATTTTCCCCAGTAAAGCCTCTTTCAGTCTGTCAGACACTGATGTGCTCTGCTACAGTTCTGAGGTAAAAAATAAAATACAAAAAATATTGTACAAAATATGAAAAGGCCATCTCTCAAGTCTTTGGAAGGCTACACTATTTTGAAAATGTTATTTTGAAGATATTTATTTAGGAAAATAGCTGCTTCTTTGACAAAATGAGGGTATTATAACATCGCTAAATAATAATTTTTCTTTGAAAATTATCAGAGCTGAAAACCTTTTAACCAGCTCTCAGCACATCAATCTTCAGTTAAACATTTGTGCCTTCCATAAGTGAGAGAACCACTGAATGAAAAAAGTGAATAGAGAGTGTCTTCAGACTTCTTTGGTCTTGGTAACTTAACTACAGAGAGGACGGGCAGAGCGCGGGATGATTGATGGCTCTTTGGAATGAGAACGGTGGAGACGAGTGCGAGTCCCACACATATGCGGGTGAGAACCAAACAGAGATGAGTAACTTTACTCCAATGACTCCTACGTTCCACCCAAAATGAATTCATCAGTATTTACTCACACTCTGACCCTTGCTTCCTGCTACTAAAGTGTAACCATTTGTCATCTGATTACTTAATAAAATATTAAATCCCTCCTAACTGTCATTCGTGCTCCTGAGTTGAGCATGGTATGGACATGGGAAAAACATTTTATGGGCAAAATGTTTTTTGTGTTTTCTGGGGGGACTCCATTTTGTTTGAGTAGGATGCAGCGTTCTCACACTTCTGATTCATCTGTTATAAATAAAGCTCTCTGGAGACGCGTAGGCATGGGGTTAATAAAAAGCAATGACGGAGCCTCCCCAAGGGACGGAATTTTGGAGAATGTTTAGGTATTACCCCACATTGTTTTCTTTAAACATCTTATTCACACATTGAGTCTTAAGTCACAGACATAAGCAATTTGTACCGGCTTTTTTTTCCGAGCTTTTTTCATCTATTTTTTTCCCCTTTTTCATGGTTGAACATCTGCATGGAATCACCGGTCTGCCCATGGGATGAAGAGCATGTATGTGTGTGTGTGTGTGTGTGTGTGTATGTGTGTGTGCGTGCGTGCGTGCGCGCGCGTGTGTGTGTGTGTGTGTGTGTGTGTGTGTGTGTGTGTGTGTGTCTGTGTCTGTGTGTGTGTGTGTGTGTTTGTTTGTTTTATGTCTGCGGAGTGATTGTAGAATGTATTTACATCTGTGTATGCGTAATAAATGTGTGCTTGTGAGACAGCGTGTGCATGTCTGTGTGTATGTACTAGAGAGAGCGGGAGAGACAAAGAGAGAAAGAGACGGAGAGAAAGGGAGATTGTGTGAATGTGAGTGGGTTTACCCATGCTTTCATTTTTCTGCTCCATAAGATGCGCTTACCCCTCTGAGCCCAAAAGCCTGCAGCATACGGCAGGCTGTCTGTAGTGTCTGCCCTGACATCTGGAACCTGGCATGTTTGTAGTACCTCCACTGTAGGTTTATGCTTTCACTTGATTATATTAGCCGCTTCAAGTTTTCTCTCTGCTCCGTGTGGGCGTAGAACAGAAGTATGAGACCCCGGGTCTTTAAAGGGGTCAAGTGGTGATTGCTGATGTTGTCTCCTCTAAACACATGTTTAGTCCTGCAGAGCGCAGGCAGTTCCCAAATGTTTGGTAACCATTAAGGGACTTCCTAAGTCAGTTCCGGAGTCAGGTCTCGGTGGATAAGAGGGGGGGGGGTTATGGAGGGGGATTGAGCTAGAGAGAGAGGGAGAGAGAAAGAGAGCAGAGGGAGGGATAGACAGTGTGCATGTGTGTGTGTGTGTGTGTGTGTGTGTGTTTGTGTGTGTGTGTGTTTCTGTGTGTGTAGAGGGGTTTTGGGACAGAGAGAGGAGGCAGGATGGATATTTGCAGAAGGGCTTGAGGGGAGTGGAGGGGGAAGATAGATACGGTATGTTTCAAGGGAGACAGGACATGTGTGTGTGTGTGTGTTAGTGTGTGTGTGTGTGTGTGTGTGTGTGTGTGTGTGTGTGTTTGTGTGTGTGTGTGTGTGTGTGTGTGTGTGTGTGTGTGTCTGTAAGTGCATGCTTGTGTGTGTGTGTCTATGAGTGGATCACATGTCCATTTTGCTCTCTCTCTCTCCCTCTCTCCCTCTCTCTCTCTCTCTCTGTCTCTCTCTCTCTCTCCCTCTCTCTCTCTCTCTCTGTCTCTCTCTCTCTCCCTCTCTCTCTCTCTCTCTCTCTCTCTCTCGCTTCACGTTGGGGAATTGGGGTCTGGGCCGGGCCTCCACGCCAGCCGACGGGCATCTCACGCAACGGCGGCGCCGACAGGAAGTAGGCCAGTGCACTCTGTTATGATAAAGGATCTGCAGATTGGAGGATGAGCTGTGAACTTCACATGCGATGGAGACCACGGGCCCCAGCAGCCGCCCCGGGGCCCGACCAGCCTCCCAGGAGGAAATGAAAGGATCATTTAGTTTGGGGAAGATGAGCAGAAGAAGAGAGGGGTTTGAAGGGGAGCAGAGCAGGAGCACAGCCCAGACACCCATCTCAACCAGGGAAAAACAAACAAACACAAAAATACAGAAAAAGAAATAAAAAGCTGAAATCATAAAATCAACGCCTCTGGCTGAAACGGTTTATGCTCGGTGCCGGGTCAGAAATATTGTGCACTTGAGAGGATTGTTTGGAGGGGTGGTGGGGGGGGTGTCATAAAGGGAAAAGTGGCGTGCCTATCAGCTCCAGATCTTGTGTTTAAGTCGAAAGATTGAACCCTGCCTCTTCTCACTCAGGGCTGTGAAATAGATTTGTGTGAGTGACGCTCATGTGGTAGGGGCATGTGTCTGTGTGTCTGAGAGTTGTATAAGGGTCACGGTCTGACCGTCTGTGTGTGTCTGAGGGATGTTCTTTCACTTAACAGCAGCGGAATAGAATACAACTCTACAAAATAGGGATACGGTAACAGTTTGCTTCTTGACAAAAATGATCAACTCATTTAGTAACCAAGTGGCTGGGCTTGAGGAATGAAGAAGGCTTTACGTAATACACCGTGGGGCACTTTTCAATGGTGATAAAGGAAATCCTAGAACGCTGCATGTGCATGCTTGGATGAAAATGTAAACGGCTACAGGAGCTACGTTTTTTCAGCCTAATATTTCTGCCTTGACCTCAAATATATCCTTTCGGAGAATCAATCACTGTAAATTCAAAACTCCTGAATGCTAACACTGCGTACCGTAGCACCTATGCATTCCGTTAGGATTTAGTGGACAGCTCTATAATGAACCGAAGCCCCTGACGAGGTGTCTGCTGGAAGTTGAGTAATGGTGGGGCTAGGTGTCTGAACGCGGTGTCATGGCTAAGCTGTTGAGAGGCTGTCTGAACTGTGCACGCTGAGAGATGAATCACTCACTCCCATACATCACCCTCGTTGACTCTCTCTCTATCCAGCCCGTCCTGTGGGCCTCTCCGCCCCTGCCATTTCGTTTATTACCCCTGACCACGGCTCCTCCAGACACCCCCATCTGCCCCGGGCCCCCGTGACGGTGGTGTGAAAGAGCAATCAGACATCTTGAGTTAACTGGGGCCTCCTGTGGATTGGGCCGGGAGACACGTGGGGCGTGAGAAGCCAAACATGTGATGATGCCCACACCGTCATGGTCTGAACATGTGATGATGCCCACACCGTTATGGTTCAAAAATGTGATGATGCCCCACTGTCATGGTCCAAACATGTGATGATGCCCACACCGTCATGGTCCAAACATGTCATGATGCCCACACCGTTATGGTTCAAAAATGTGATGATGCCCCACCGTCATGGTCCAAACATGTGATGATGCCCACACCGTCATGGTCCAAACATGTCATGATGCCCACACCGTTATGGTTCAAAAATGTGATGATGCCCACACCGTTATGGTTCAAAAATGTGATGATGCCCCACCGTCATGGTCCAAACATGTGATGATGCCCACACCGTCATGGTCTGAACATGTGATGATGCCCACACCGTTATGGTTCAAAAATGTGATGATGCCCCACCGTCATGGTCCAAACATGTGATGATGCCCCACCGTCACGGTTCAAACATGTGATGATACCCACACCGTCATGGTTCAAACATGTGATGATGTCCACACCGTCATGGTTCAAACATGTGATGATGTCCACACCGTCATGGTAAAAACATGTGGTGATGCCCACACCGTAATGGTCCATGGAAGCTACCCCAATGGGCCTGGCAGTGAGGCAGTGAAGTTGAGTGTTATGGATGGTTATGTAGGTGGTATTTTTCCCATTGCACACTTCTGAGGTGGAGCTATTGTCAGTGTTCAGTTGGATGTCAGGTCTACAACATCACTTTGCTCTCGAGGTTGAGATTGAGAATTCCAGAACTTCAGAAATGTTTGCTCAACCACCTCTGGAAATACCGAAAGATAATTTGTAGATTAGTAATTCAAGTTAATTGAAGTATGGGTTATTTGCCATTAACGTGTGGTGCAGATCATACTGCCAAGGCTTGTTTACTTTGTGACTCTATGCCAATGGCACATCTGATTGATACATTTCTACATAAAAATATAAGTTGGTATGATTTCCCATCTTTTCATAGATTTATGTTGATATACGATGGTTAATTAGCTGTAGTTTCTTTAATCATGGGCCTAGAGACATCGGTTTTAACTTGAGTTACTTTATCAGTCCTCTTTCCAGAAACATTGCATGACATTGCATTTTGAGGTTTTTGCTGTAGTTCCTACTATTGGTTGCTTCGTATGAAGGCGGTGTTGGTCTGTAATACTGAAAGACCAGCGTAGTCTCTTGGCGGCGCTTTGGTGTTGCTGCTGTAGCTGGCTGGTGATGATGTGTGTGATGGGTGGTGTTGTTTCTGGCTCACAGGTGGCAGATGTGGGGCGCTGGTGTCCAGAGGAGCCAGGAGGAGTCAGGAGGAGTCAGGAGAAGTCCGGAGGAGTCCGGAGGAGTCCAGAGGCTCCGACCCTCCGCTCCTCGGTTCCTGCCCGGCAGGGCTGACCCCAATTAGAGACGCTCTGCATCTGATTAGGGATGGCTCGGAGCGGGCGAGCCGCACAGAGACCGGATGAATGCCGCGATTGTGCCGCGCCGCCTCAGCTTCTGCCACTCAGACGAGCCCTCCTGCCTCCGGGACAGAAGGCAGACGAGAGCTCAGACAGTGGAGCTCTCTCTTCTGGGCGCGCTGGCGTTCACGTCCGCCCTGTCTTGACCATTTACACTCCCTTCAGACACACACACCCCCACACACAACCACACACACACACACACACACACACACACACACACACACACACACACACACACACACACACACACACACACACACACACACACATCCACACACACACACACACACACACACACACACACAGCCAATGCGTGCCCTGGTCTTCCCTCCACTCACTCTCCATCTGAGAGCACCACTGCTTGCCCTTTCCAGATGCATTTGACTGGTATCCAGATTCCACATGCCAGAGACAAACAAGGAGTATGTATGTGTATGTGTGTTTGTATTTGAGTGTGTGTTTGGGTGAGGGTGAGGGATGTGATTTTATGTGTATGTGTGTGAGTGAGATAGTGAGTTTCTCTCCCCCTCTCTCTATGTGTTTATGCGTGTGTGTGTTAAGAGAGTGAGTGAGTAAGAGAGAGAGAGAGACATGTGTGTGTGTGCATGTGTTTGTCTGGTTCAGTGTAACCTGACTGTTGCAGGTCTGTGCACTGGTCCTATTTAGTAAGATTCAGCCCTTGCTAATGCATTCCATTCCTATCCCTCATTAACCAGGCTGGCCCATTTCTGCCTATTTCCTCCTATTATCAGAGCACTGGGACACTGACACAGCCAAACAGGCCCCAGACTGCTCCACAGTGATTACTGTCCATTAGGGGCGGCCATGTTTACTCTTAAAGCTCTTGTGTCCACAGGATATCTCATAATTGTGTGTATAACCAGCAATGTGAATGTGTTCCTAACACAGATGAGGTTTATCAGCAACATGTCCGTAAAAAAACACACGGGCCCTCCAGGACCAAGATTCTGCACCTGTGTGCGCGTTGTGGGCGTTTTTTCACATGCGATCGACTCTAGTCAAACAGTGTTGGCTAGAGCGGTCGGCGGCTGAAGTGGTCGGCAGCGTTAGCGGCGCGTGCCAGGGCTCCATCGTGTAGCATGACAGAGAGGAGTGTGAGGTGATGAATGCGGCAGCTGCAAGGATGATGATGCAGCCTCCCTCATGGGGAGAGAAGAGCGCCAAACATGGCCGCAGATGCACCGCACCTGATGCAGCGCTGCC
>NC_137920.1:55006544-55034044 GCF_963457725.1 Sprattus sprattus | reverse complement strand
TCCAAAGGAAACATTCGCTTCCAGCGACCTTCCCATCAAGCAGGGCTCAGCTGGTGCATCTAGACACTCATTGTATTATTGCTGCCTGGCCCTGAGAACATTGTGTCTCGTTCCTAGTCTGGGAACCACTCAGGTTTTCTCCGATGCGAGGGTCCGTTTTAATGAAACATCTCAGCTCCTGTCTCCGCGCGTAACCCACATTTGACATCGACGCTGATCTCACAGCTTCAGACGCGATGCTTCCCCCCTTCGCTGGGATCTGCCGCTCGGATGTAGTGTGTAATTGGATGCAGATGTTGCCATGGCAGCTCCCCACTAGACTGTTGTTTTAGCCTAGGCAAAGTGCTTGCCTACATACCAGTCTGACCTCCCTTTGAAACTTTCCCAAAATTACATGCCTTTGTAGCGTTATATGGAAGCCTCTGATGTGCAGTGACCAAGACAGAAAGGTAAAGTGTTTCTCTTTTCTTTTTTTTCTTCTTCTGCACGAGGCCCCATCGCAAGTCCCTTTCTTATTAATAATAATTGAACGGTTAATATGGATAAGACCGATATTATTGCTGTTCTTATTTTTCTTAGGAGTAAAGACAGTTGTACATCCTGTCTTGGGGAAAGTGTCTGTGACGCACCAGTGGACCCTGGGGGATGGAGGCAATTCAGAGGGCATTAGGGCGGGGTCAGAACCACCCCTGCTTACGGACCAAAATGATTGACGAGGGGGCAGGGAACATTTAACAGGTGATCTCCGCAGATGTTGTGGTGATGCTTCATGAAGCTGCTTGATACATTAATACACGATTAACACATGAATTATCTTTATGGAAGAGCACATTAACGTTCTGTGCTACTGATATCTTAAATTGGTTTCCCAGGGGATAACATGGTTTAATATGACCTTCTCTACATTTGAAATAACTATTGTGTAGTGTGATTACTTGTTGATGCTAACAATAAGGTTCAGCTTGCTACAGTCTATTGTGCAGTTTTATCCAAGACCCAAGTGTAATGTTTTATGGTGTATTTTCATAACAGCCTTGTTGCTCATCTCCATGCACTCGTCACCTTGGTGATGGAGCTAAACTGGCGCTGAAGATTTATCACCTCAAGGGGACCGGCAGACACCTTTACCCCCGTCCCTCCGGCGAGTCCCCGGCCTGCTAAAGTCGTATTACCTCAGTGTGCTTCCCCTCGGCCAGGGCCAAGCCTGATGTCAGCGCCGGCTGAACTGCGCCACGACTCCAAAAAACTGCCAGCGTGTCCCTGCGAGGGCACGGCTCAGGATTCATGATGTGTGACCGAGGTGCGGGGGGTGGGTCACGGAGGGGTGGGGTGGGACGGGATGGTGTTTTGGGACAAAGCCTCCTACACACACCACCGCAGCCCCTGTTAGATGTGGCTCCCGTCGCCACGGTTACTCCCCAGAAAGGGGAGAGAGGCGGTTCTGCTGATGGTCTGACAGAAACATAGCGGCCCAACTCTTCCTTTGGTTTGTAATGATGCATTTGACAGCAGGCTGTAATATATGTGCGTAATATTGCTGAGGTTGTCTCTCCGAGTTCTTTTTTGTCTCTCCACAAGCTCCCAACAGATGATGATAATGCGTCCATGATGTGGGCTTGGCCGGCAGGACCGGAGGAAGCCGGCTTTTCATTTGTAACCATGATTAAATTAAATGAAAGTTTGGTGGTTTTTCGGCTCTGTAGGGTATTCACGGGCATGTCTCGTAATGGATCATGTATGGGCAGAAAGAGAGAAGGAGGGATAGAGGGAGAGAGAAAGAGAGAGAGAGAAATAGAGAGAGAGGGAGCGTTGGCAGACAGTAAATTCAGACGCGAGATGAAAAGCTTGCAGAGTGGAGGAGGGGGTGGTGGGGGCGTTTTTGAGTGGAAAGTGTGTAGGGGGGATTGTTCAGCTGTCATGGTCATGGGCTGTTTCCCATAGAGAGTTCAGCAGGTCAAACACTGTATCATAGGCTGGGGCCGTGGCCACGGGGGCCTGTTTGTTTGCAGGAGTACATCTCAGTTATCACCCCATGGAGCAAAATGGAGGGAGACATTAATGACAACTGTTTCAAATACCAGTCTGGGTTGTATGTACTGTATGTATGTGCATTTACTGGAGACAGAAGGTTCACTTGAATGTCAGCAACATTAAGATGTTAGCTACTTGAATGCACTCTGGTTATATATATTGATTTAGCTTGTTGCTTGTTTATTTACCCTTTTTGCATTCCAACGGAGTACTCTTCAGTGTCACATGACAGATGTTGTCCTGTGAGTAAGCAGAGAATGAAACAGACATATTTTGTTCACATTTCACTGGTCCCATTAGCTAGTAATATGAGATGGCCCTCACTGCAGAGCACCAGATTCAGGAGGGGGAGGTTGGATCCAGATTAAATTCCGTCCACTTTATATACTCTGCTCTACCAGATTAACCAGCATGTTTGTAAAGACACTCATGTCGATGTAAGCAGAGATGTTATGAGGGAGACAAATCACTGACGGGTAAATTAATAGGGAATCAGGAGGGAATCCACAGTGCTAAATATGGCAGATTTGTAACTGGACGTCCTGTCCTGTATTATAAACGTGTCAGCCAGCTGTAGTTACAAGTGGGTAACACATTACACACACTAGTCTAGTCTAGGCTACTGAAGACTAAATGTGCATCACTAACCTGACAACCAAAACTGCAGTATTTGTACACTAATCATTTAAAACGTTACCAAATCATAAAGTTTGTTTTCAGCGTTGTTTATTCATTTATGTTTGTGTATATTATGTTTCATGTGGAAAAATTGTCACCGGGACCTGTCAACCAATCGAAATGCAGTGGATGGAGTTGGAGATCCGACTCCACCCCCTAGATCTTGTGGCCTGCAGTAAGGTCACTGCAGTTATAGTGCTGCTGAATACTGAGTGATGAGTGATCAACAAAACTGTTATATCCATTAAACGTAATTTCATAATATTTGTACTGATAACATGAAGATTAACTCATAGTCATATGAGAGAGTCTCAGGGTAGAATTAGTGTCCTGTGTGTGACACTCTGCTCTTGCACTGAAAGTGGCAGGTGTTGAGACTCCTCGTGCAATATGTGTGCAGATACTAATGGGCAGTGACCTGCACTCACACCAATCTGATGATGCCCTGAACTCACGGGCGAGTGGCAGAGTGACGGTGCGAGGCAGGCGGGCTGGCGGGCGGGTGGGTGAGCGGGCGAACCACGTCTCCCTGCAGATGCTCCGTCTCACAGTGCCTGATGGCGGGACTGAGGCATATGGAGCAGGTCTGGACGACGACGCCTCACACAGCCTGCCTGCCCACCTCCACACTGAAGCACTCTTAAAATCCCCTTCTCCTTCCCCAAAGTGCCAAAGGCCTTCTGGCCCCGGTGTGGACGGTGGGTCACGTGTGCACGAGTGTGCATGAGTGTGTCGGGGAACTGAGCGCTGAGAAGCTAAAGCAAACCTTTACAAATCTGCTCAAAGTTTTGGTCACAACAAGAAAATTATTGGAATGATCTCCTTTTTTTATAGTAAATTGATATTCACAAAATGAAATGTATGCATTAATACTGTTCACTATGACTTACTTACTAAAAGTTATGATGAGTTGTGTAGGTATGTATAGTCGGAGTAGAGTACAGTACAGTAGAGAAGTGAAAAAACACTCTGACGAAAATCAACGGAAGAGCAAAAACAATACTAAAATCCAACCGCATAGTAAACTGCAGACCAGCACAGCTACTTGTTGCAGATGCAGCCTCCGAAATAAAAGAAGCTACACACCCTTCCACATATTCAAGACAGGATTCATGCAGTTATATAACTCTCTGTGTTTGCAGCGGGACTTTGTGGGAAGACTGGGCTCTCCCTCCACAGCTGCTCCTCATACGATCCTCCTGGACGGCGTGGTGAGGCCACGAGATCTCCCTTGATATCGAACACATGGGACTGTTTACTAAGGTAAGTCCAAAATGAAACCCGGTAGATCAAGCGTTTTAAGGTTAAAACCGTGTTTTTCTTTTGTCTCAGAGAGAGGAAGAGGGCTGATATAATTTAGGAAAGGCAGAATGAAGGGGTGGGAGGAGGAGAGAGAGGAGTATAGGAGTGAATGAACGTCTAGGTGAATTTCTTTATGTCTTTATTTGAGGAGATAGGATGAGAGATTATGTTCTTCAAAAAGGGGAGTGTCCAGGACTCCATGGGGCCAGTGTAACATCCAGTCTCACCAGGACATGAATACCCCTAGTACAATGATGACGTCACGTTTACATTAAAGGTGCGGTCCGCCATTTCAATCCTGTGCACTTTTTTGTCATTAATGATCCCAGCCAATCAAAACAATGCTTCAGCGGCACGGAAGGGAGATGTGTAATTTCATTGGCTGTTGAGCTCAAATATCAACAACCTTTCATGAAATGGAAACGAATCACAGACTGCATCTTCAGAGTTCTACATTTCCATTTTCTCTCCCAGTTTCCATTTTTTTTGGGGGGGGGGGGGGGGGGTATTGGTGGTGGATTCTGGGGCTTGGATAGGAAAACCTTTTAAAACCCATCTTCCCCCAAAAAAGCCCTTCTTCACCCACTTCAGCAGAGAGCTCTGCTCCATTTCTCCCTCACCATGGCAGCTCCCCACCACCACCATACTCTGATTTGGGATGATAAACCTGTCAACTGGTTGCATCTTAATCACCCACCTGACATGTGGCTGCTTTGAACCCAGCTTCTCATATAGCCTCAGTCTCCCTGGCAGCCAGGCGCAGATGATGCCTGCAATTACGCTGTCCTCTCTCTCTCTATTTAAGTCATGTGGTCGCTGTGTTCACCAAAATGTACTTTTCTTAAAGAGTCACATGTTCTTTATAGTTTTCATTTTATTTGTCATCATGTACCTACTGCTGTGATCGCTCACGCTCATTCATTTATGGGGTTCGTGTCAACACCACACCAAGATTCATATGGGTTTCCATATTTTAAAGCACCCCTCATTGTCATCCAGTCAATGTTATTCTAAGTCATTCTTCAGGGTTATTCGTGAGGCTTTCTTTGGTATCTGTCTCAGTTCAACTGTTCTGATCAGGCGTGCCTTCAGTGTGTGTGTGTGTGTGTGTGTGTGTGTGTGTGGGGGGGGGGGGCTCTTTTCCTCTCAAACTGTCATCTCTCATTAGTCTCTATGCTTGTCCTGTTAAACATTAGCATACACACAATAAACTGACCCCCTCTCAATGCTGACTGCAGCTACAGCTGATGTGGTTGTTGAGCTGACATGTGCTTTGATTCGCTCGTTTGCTGTCATGTCACTGTGTGACGGCTTTGATGTCTGATGACTCAGAGTCTGCTCTGCAGCTTCCTCCACTGTGCAATGCAGCCAGACACCAGTAGAGGCGCTGTCTAGTTGACACTGGCCTTCTGCTGTCTGAATGGAGCGGGATGGGCTGGAGCACAGAGAAGCCACGGTAAGCAGAGGCCCTCTGTAGTGACGAGTAGCGATAGTAACACAGGTCATTTTGAGCCTGTCGATACCATGTAAGACATTCATTATGTAAGGGATAATGTATAGTCTGCTGGTTGTTCTTGTAAAATGAATCCCCACAGGGCGAAAATGACCCCGACACGCAGAAGAGTGGTCTTGTATCGTCATGAATAGATTTATATTTCAAGAATGACCGGCAGACTATACAATATTAGTTGCCTAAACAATATTTACATTAAGATTTTTTTTCTTTCTATTTTATTGACTGAAAAATATAGTATATGGAACTTTAAAGTTGCAGGTGTTGCTTAGCAACCTCAACTTACAATTAATTTCTGTTGCAGGAAGTGACTACTCTATACGAGAAAGTATTGTTCAAATCAATGAATCCACCGTTGCTCTGTTATGGCTCAGCCTCTGTGTCTAGTGAGGGGATGGCTACTTCACCTCACCATGTCTACCACGAAGCACACTCAAAAGCTGTGCCCGTCAAAATGGGGTCAAAGTTCAGTTCCGTGTCACAATTGTGGCTTTAACTATAAGAAGGCTCATAATTCAAAGAGAGAGGTGATCTTAAACTGTTACGTTACTCTTACTTCTCAGACATGTACTTATGCTTTCACATGAGGGAATAACAACAACTTGTCCCTGTCAACAATGTCCATCTCACTTTCTTCCAAATCTCTCTTTGTCCGCCTACTCCCTTTCTCTCTGTCTCTCTGTCTCTCTCTCTGTCTCTCTCTCTCTCTCACTCTCTGTCTTTCTCACTCTCTCCATCCCTGAATCTTGTGTCTCTGTTCCCAGTGGGGGTGTTGTTTATAGAGCATTATAATTTATAACTGAACAGAGTGGATTTCATTTCAGCACAGCTCGCCAGCAGGGCGCCAGCCTGCAATCAGAGGAATCGGCGCTCGGCAAGGCCTGTTGAATGGAAAGTATTATCACCGGCCTCAAACGGACACTGTTTCCCCTCAAACAATTCCCCGGACGCTTGCGGACCCCCGCCTCCCCCTCCACTCTCATTCATCTCCACGCTCACTCTCTCTCTCTCTCTCTCTCTCTCATGTTCAGCCAGCCCCTCGGAGGAGCTGCTCCTCCTTATCCTGTGTGTGTGTGTGTGTGTGTGTGTGTGTGTGTGTGTGTGTGTGTGTGTGTGTATGTGTGCGTGTGTGTGTGTCTGTATGTGTATGTGCATGTGGTATGTGTTGTGTGCGTGTGCGTGTGCGTGTGCGTGTGTGTGTGTGTGTGTGTGTGTGTATGTGTGTGTGTGTGTGTGTGTGTGTGTGCGCGTGCATGTGTGTGCATGTGGAATGTGTTTGTGCCTGTGTGTGTGTGTGTGTGTGTGTGTGTGTGTGTGTGTATGTGCATGAAAGCCTGTATGTGTGTGTCTTTGTTTGTTTGTGTGTGTTTATGTTTTGAATAAATATGGTGACGTGGGCAAAAATGCCACTAACACCTCCACTGGCATTCAGTGTTCATTAGAGATCTTTGCTTTCACACCATATAATGACTCTATTTTGCAGTGTGAAAATACCCTGCTGGTTTTTTTCCGGTTTGGAGGAGGACGATCTGTCAACACTGTGTCCATGCATACTTGCTGTCTTTATCTCCTGCTGCATGTATTCACATGATCCCCATGTTGATCTCTTATACAGCACTATATGGAATTTTTAAATACCGTTGACTTAGCACAGCTTAGTCTGATTAGATCACCGTAGCCATCTGCAGGAACAGCTGACAGGAACAAATGGGCCTTCCCTTCAGTACACACATACACTAACACACACAGAGCACTGTCAACATACACCAATATTTTTCATTATTGTTTGTAAATACTTTGAGTTTATAAAATTATCTTTTTCATTGTTTTTTTCTCAAAAGAAAAATGTGTTGATATGACACCACCCTTTTCTATATTTCCAGTGGTTTAATGATATCCTTGAGGTCAGGGATTGTGTTTGTGTCTGGGGAAGTTGTGTTCCATTTATGACAGCAAACCTCCTTGGTGCATGGAGGTCCTATCTGTGCTTGTAGGAAGTCACCATCGCAGCAGGGCCTGCAGAAATAATATGCTTCACTTCACCGTGGGTTGGGTTTCTTCTAAAGACCTGGCTCTGTAAAACAAATCAAAGAATTGTTATGGTTATAACGTTTAATAATGTTTTTGAGAATTGGTACTCATGTTTCAAAATGTATGTTTTTCATGCTCTCCTTCTGGCCATGGTGCAGGCATATGTTGACTGTATGTGACGTTTTGGCAGATAGTGGCAAATGTTCTCAATGGCAGCTGACGGTGGTAAGCGGTTGGTTAATGTTAATCTCACTCCTCAGGAGGGAGATCTCGCTGGCTGGAGGCCACAAGCACAGCTTCACACAGAGTGGCGTGTAGGAGGTGCATTCCTGTGCTCTGATGAATGGCCATCTTCAGTGGGGGAGGAAGAAGAGGAGGAGGAGGAGGAGGGGTCCCCAGGTGATGGGGAGCAGTGGATGTATCGCATCTAGTGATACATTTCTTGCCCTGATAAGGGTCGTGCGCATCGGCTGTGACACCGACCCCTTTGATGGGGGGCAGTGGCCTGACACGCAGCTCTGCCCTCTGCTCCAGGAAGCAACCAGCTGTCCGTCAGGGTCACATGAAAGTGAACACGAACCTCCCGCCCACCCCACGTGACTCCCTCCCCTCCTCAACCGATGCCTCAATGGGCTCATTGGCAATAATTGATGCCTTCAGATTTCCACAGACTTTGAAGAACGAAATGTTTCCCTCCCCCTGCCCTGAATCCCCCTTTCTTTTTCTTTTTTCTTTTTTTCTTTCTCGGCAGGGGAAACCAGTTCTGCTGTGGGTTGGCCAGAGTATGCTTTATGGACTGTGAAAAATAACGCTCACGCACCCACAATAAAGCTCGGGCCCAACAAGCCACAAGTACATCATTGATTTTCCTGGAAGTTTATATATAACATTAAACAAACCAGTGTATTTTTTTGGGAGTGCTCTAAGCTTAATGGACAGAGGGACAGGCGCTCCACCAACAGAAGATTAGATTCACTTAAATGATATGGCTGGCTGTGTGTAGGTCTCTATACAACCAATAGTTGGTGGTTTCTTGGTGCCGCCAACATGGTAAAAATATCAGACGCTGCCTCTCTCTGACCCTCACTCCTAGACCCAATCTTTATGTAGTTCCCTTCAGTGTTGCGTGAAACTGACCAACACATGAAGTGGAGCTAAGTACTGGCTAGTGGGAGAATTTGTAACCCTGTAAAGAGATTTAAAATAAAATTATTTTCTTTTTCAAAAAGCAGAAAAAAATGTCCTTTCACATCCATGCAGATGTACTGGAATATAATATGTAATCTGGTTGCCCACAATGTAGTTTTGTCTCCCTGGTAACCTGAGTAGCAGGGGATCAGGAAGACAGAAAACCACTATTACAATGGAAGTGCAATTAATGACCCCACCCACACACACATACACATACGCACACGCATACGCATACGAATAAGCATAAGCATAAGCATAAGCATACGCATACGCATACGCATACGCATACGCATACGCATAAGCATACGCATACGCATACGCATACGCATATGCACACACACACACACACACACACACACACACACACACACACACACACACACACACACACACACACACACACACACACACATACACAAACACACACACACAGACACACACACAGACACACACACACACACATACACACACACACACACAGACACACACACACACACACACACACACATACACACAAACACACACACACACGCACACACACGCACACACACACACACACACACACACACACAAATTCTTCATGCCAGTTTTGGGAGACACAGCCCTCCCTGGGGTCCTGGCATGAAGTGCTGGCCAGATCATGCTCTTTATTTATAGTTTGTGGAGTAACCCATAAGCCACGGATATGAAGTGTGAAGAAATAACAGCGGAAGAAATAACAGCGGGAAGGAGAGGAGAAAAAGGGACTGTCTGCCAAAACAATGCAGACACGAAACAACAGCGTCTTCTTTCTTTCTTTTTTCTTTCCCTCCCGGAGTTGTAACCCATACAATCTGTTCCTGACAAACGTTGTCATGTCCAAGTGGTAGAAATAGTGCCCAGATTGTCCTACTGTTCTTATTGAGCCCAGTGTGTTTTTCCCGTGTTGTCATTTCTGGGAAAGAGAAACTGAATTAGTAAAGAAAAAGAAGAGCAGCCCCAGCAGGGAAGTTGCTCTGTTCTGCGTCTGACATTCCATATATCTAGCCAAGCAGTATTTTTCACTTAGCTTGACACGCTGAAATTGACCCTGGATGACCAGTGTTGGTTTCAATTAGTGCTGTTAATATCTTTATGAGGAGGGGGCTGGTGTTTCCCAGCCGGCCCCTGCTCAGGGTTGCTCCCTGATTGGGGAAGCACGTGCGATTCGGCTGGCAGATCAAAAGGGCCACTTGATGAAGGGCAGGGCAGGGCCAGGCAGGGGAGACGAGGGGAGGGAGTGCTCCACTGATCCCGGCTTTGAATCATTGATCAAGGTCGTTCGCAGCTCATTCATTTCTGCCAAAGACACTTGGCCTCTGTGGCATTTCAGTACACACAAATAAGCACAGACTCACACACATACACACACACACACACACACACCCACACACACATATACTCACGCATGCATGCACACACACACACACACACACACACACACACACACACACACACACACACACACACATACACACACACACACACACACACACACACCTACTCATTCTGTCCAGGACAGCTTTTGTTTTTGTAAAATGCCTTGGAAAGCCATCAGCACCTCCACTGCATGTCCATCATGCGACTCTTTGGCATGGCAATGATTCGAACCATGTACCTCCCTTAAACATAAACTAATGTGGAAAACCTTCAACTAAACGGAATATTGTTGCATTATACCAAATCCATCCTCAACGTGTCGCACTCCATATGATCTTTTGTGGAATTATTATTATTTCATTATTATGTCAATG
The DNA here is from genome assembly GCF_963457725.1 of Sprattus sprattus. Classification (NCBI taxonomy): domain Eukaryota; kingdom Metazoa; phylum Chordata; class Actinopteri; order Clupeiformes; family Clupeidae; genus Sprattus; species Sprattus sprattus. The sequence goes on along the minus strand of NC_137920.1, from coordinate 55,023,526 downwards.
ATTTCTTCTCACACTGGACTCTGAAACCTCTTCTTCTCTCAGGAAAAAACAAGCGCAGCCTTTCTCAGTCACACTCCAGTGGCCCCTGCCCTGCGCTGCCCTATGCTGTGGGGCCCGGCCCGGCGCAGGACCCTCTGCCTCGCGCTTCACACATGATGTGGCACACCTTCCCTGCCCATCTGTCCCTGGCCCCGGCGCCCGGCCCGGGAAGATGGCTGTCAGGCGACGTTAATGTCGCCGTGTGCAATTAGGCGGGCGGCGCGGGGCATCTGGCCACGACCCCCAGGAGATGGAGGGGGTCGAAGTGTAAAGAGCGCCGCCCCGTCCCCGGCACGACCAGTGGAAACTGCCCAAGTGTGTGCTGGGAGTGTGATCACACCACCCTCACCACATGCCCTGTGTTGAGTTACTGCTGTTAACAGTACATACTCTCCATGAAGAGGATATATATATATTTTATATTTAAAAAAATTTTGTATGTGTGCGTGAATGTGTTGTCATGTATGCATGCGGTATATATATCTTCTACTGTATGTAATATAATATCTATTTTTTCTTCTGCAGAAGAAGGGCGCCTGTTTTTTGGACATCCTCCTCAGCCCTCAGTCTGGGCACGTGTGGGGATGGCACGCCATAAATGTACTGAATGATTTAAAGGAACATTTGTGTAGGATCAAATTTAAAGACAGGGCTTGGCCTGTTTTAAACCCCAGCTCTGTGATGCTATCAGCTAACCGCCCCAGACATTTAAAGACTGCTCTTGTTTATGTGGCATTGTGGCACCCATCGCACCTCAGTCACAGCCTTGACACATATATGTGTGATGTAGTGCCTGCCATGCCTGTTAGACTGTTATGCTCAGTCTTGTAAATGTACACACAGAGAGTCCTTAAAGTCATGTGGTAACGATTAGTCAATACTAAATGCCGGTGCGTGGACTGTGGAGCCACATTGATGTCACACTAAGGGCCCTATCTTGCACCCAGCGCAATTGACATTGTCACCGACGCATGTATAATTCCTATCTTGCACCCGGCGCACAGCGCGATTTTTCCTCCAGAGGCGCGCTTCGAAATGAACTTGCGTCGACATGGGCGGGGGCGGAACAGAGAAGGCGTTTCTCTGGCGCAAGTGGTATTTTGCAGTTTCAAAACAATGCCGTGCGCCGTGCGCCATTGACCAAAAAAAAGCTGGTCTAATGTGAGGCGCAATGTCTAAAGTCTATAACGCGTATTCAGAACGCTATTTTAAGGGCGCATGTGCTTGCCCGCACAGTATAGGACCTATAGGCTACACTTTACTTCTGTCGTCTTCACGAGAGATTTACACCAATTGTTTGGCAAGCCATATATAATTACAAGGAAAATAAAGTATTTACCACATGAGGAAATCATTGTGATATCCGTATCCAAGACATTTTACAACTAGGCATACATCTAGCGTACACAATTGACCCAAATGATTCAGGTTAATTGAAGCTGCGTGACATTTGATTTATTGTATGGCTTTGTTGCATTTATTTAATGCCAGTATTATTATAAATCTTGTAAACTCATCTCTGTGTATGTGGACTTTATTTATGTACCTTGGGTTTGGTCAGCTGATGCACTGGCTTGGGTGCCGATTTCCATGCCCCCAAATCCCTGCACGCTCTCAGGCATGAGGATAGACGTGGCGATGTCCTCTGCTGCCGTCAGATCCTGGGTCGAGGCAGATCCACCTCCCGTGAGGCCACGAGAACGTGTGTTACCTTCCAGCTTGGATGTCCCACGTCTCCGGACGTCATTATAGCGTTTTCGGCACCGTTTTCGGGTGCCCCGTAGCAGAAACAATCACGGCAATATCTTCCCATGCTTGCTTGACTTTGCTAACTTTTGGAGGGTTTCTCGCATCCCCATATATATATATCTCCAGGCAAAAGCCATACAATAAAACAAAGCCATACAATAAATCAAATGTCACGCAGCTTCAATTAACCTGAATCATTTGGGTCAATGTGTACGCTAGATGTATGCCTATTTTTAAAATATCTTGGATATGGATATCACAATGAATTCCTCATGTGGTAAATACTTTATTTTCCTTGTAATTATATATGGCTTGCCAAAAAAATGGTGTAAATCTCACGTCGGTCTCCTCGGCTGTGAACTTTTCCAGTCTTCCACCAGGTCATTCCGCCATCAAAATAACAAGCCGCTATGGACTATGCGCTCCTCGCTCTTAAAGGGAATGTGAGATGACGCTTGGATTGGTTTATTGCATATTACGCCCAAACCACACCTATGGCTGAGTAACCTCCTTTGGACCAACCCTTTTGACACTTGCGCTGGACGCAAGTGTGTTTTTTCCGCCGTTAAAATAGCAACTGCGCCATAGAGCCGCCCACACAGCTACTTGCGTTTGGCGCCGTCCTACTTGCGTTTCTGATCGGCAAGATAGGGCCCTAAGTGTCAGGCGGATGATGAAGTGCTTTTCTCACTGCCCCACTCAGTAGCCTATTCTCTGAGTATGGGTTAGGTGTTGGTATTGTTATTGGTCCTAAATCTGTGTAAACACTTTTGCTGGCGTACAAACCAGAATGTAGCCTGATGACATTAATGTGGGAACAGGCTACCACTAATAGCCTGGGTATTGTCCTCCACACACACACACACAAACTAAAATGAACACACATGCAATGTTCCATTGAGTGAGTCATTCATAAAATGAAACGTATTCAAGCATTTTCTGTCAACGCATCCTATCCTCTGAGATTACCCACAATCCCCTCAAGTAGCCCATGTAAACAAAACCACCGTGACAACCCATGAGACGCCTTACAGTGTCATGAAGAGAAACGCCGACGCTCAATTAAAACCTAAAATACCCAGATTAGCGCACTGACAAGCATTTACCACTGTGACTCTGCAGACTCCCACCGTGTTAGGTTGTGTCGTCGCCTCGGTGTGTCCTGGGAGTGTCTCTCCGCAGGCTGTGTTCCTGACAGCTGCGATGTTGCATTAAATATGTAACGGGCGTGCAATCTTTTATTTGTGTGATTGTCTGAGACGCTGTATAATTACTGGGTCACGGTCCCCTCTCTCACACATGAGTAGACAGTGGAGGAGCATCCAGGGGCTCATGTTTAATTTAGAAAGGCCGCTTCCCAGCTTCCAGGATTAGGGACAACAAACCAGAGGAACAGGGATCGGCCCCTCCAAACAGAGACAGAAGCAGTGTGCCTGCACCACCCAGCAGGGATTACAGGGGAGAGGTCTGTAATGTTTCTAGTGCTGTGTGCATGTGTGTGTGTGTGTGTGCATGTGTATTTGTGTTTGTGTGTGTGTGTGTTTATGTGTGTGTGTGTGTGTGTGTGTGTGTGTGTGTGTATAGTGTGCATGTGTGTGTATGTGTGTGAATGTGTGTGTGTGTGTGTGTGTGTGTGTGTGTGTGTGTGTGTGTGTGTGTGTGTGTGTGTGTGTGTGTGTGTGTGTGTGTGTGTGTGTGTGTGTGAGTGTGTGCGTGTGTGCGTGTGTCTGTGTGTCTGTGTGTGTGTGTGTGTGTGTATGTGTGTGTATGTGTGTGTGTGTGCATGTGTGTGTGTGTCTGTGTGTGCTTAGTGTTCTGTTCAAACACATACACATACACACACTCATACATGCTGCCCCCCCACCCCTACCCTCATGCAAACACTCACACCCACACACACAGACACATGCTGCCTCTCCTCCCACTCACACACTCACTCTCTGAAAGCCCCCTGCGGTGGTACCCACAGCGTGCACCAGTGAGTTGCCCTGACAGGCAAATATGTGGACTCTCACCCTCTTGTTCTCAACACTTTCCATGCTCTGTGTCAGGCTCCCTGTACCTCTCAGCGGTGGTTACTCGTCCCTCTACCTATCAATTTGAGAAACACAAGAGGAGGGGGGGGAGAAACAAGACAGGAAGAGATAGAGAGAGAGAGAGAGAGATAAAAAGAGAGAGAGAGAGAGAGAGAGATAGGAAAAAAAAGAAGGCCAATGAAAGGTAACAGGCCCCGGCCCAGGCAGCTCTTCTTGGCCTCTGCTGTGTCTAGTTCTGCAGATCCAGCTTCAGCTGGTCCCCTGGCACCGGCTTTCAGGGCTTGTTGCTCATTACAGGGGCGGCTCGGTGCCCGTCTCTGTAATCAGCCTCCTCTGCCGCCGAGAAGGAGTGCGGGGAGAGGCCATGCCCGCCTCACGCCCCGCAGATGCACCCAAGCAGCACCGCTCCCCTCTCCAGGTCGCAGTCAGCGCTTTCAATAAAAGCACGCTAGTGAACTCCAGCCCCGACTCTCACAAAAGGCCCAGCCAAAGCTCCAGGGCTAGAAAAAGAGCGAGACAGAGACAGAGAAAGAGGGAAAGAGAGAAAGAGAGAGAGAGAGAGAGAGAGAGGGGGAGAGGGAGAGTGCTGCGAGAGGAAACTTTTTCATAAATGCAGACATCGCTTCTTGAGGAATCGGCATGCATCTTGGCATGCCGGGGTTTTATATGGAGCACTTAGCAATTCCATCCAGCGCTACGGCACGCTCAAAGGCACACCGCGGTGCCCGGCTGGAGTGAGCCAGGTTACGCTGAGGGAATGATAATGTGAGCACTAGGTGGAGAAAGGGAGATGGTGTTTCAGTGGCGCTCTAATCCCGGTCGGAGTGGAACATGCTATGCCTCTCGTGATGATGCCATTGTGTGCATGAGAACATTAGGCACAGGGTGTGCGCCAACCCAGGCGGATGGAATGCACTGAAACCATGACAGAATAAGAGATGACGATGAAGTCAATCCATTTCCTAAATGTCTTTGATACTAAACACTAAGTCTCTCTCTCTCTCTCTCTCTCTCTCTCTCTCTCACACACACACACACACACACACACAGGGAGAGAGACGAGAGACAGACTCTCTCTCTCTCTCTCTCGCACACACACACACAGGGAGAGAGATGAGAGACAGACTCTCTCTCTCTCTCTCTCTCGCTCTCTCTCTCTCTCTCTCTCTCACACACACACACACACACAGGGAGAGAGACGAGAGACAGACTCTCTCTCTCTCTCTCTCGCTCTCTCTCTCTCTCTCTCTCTCTCTCTCTCTCTCTCGCACACACACACACAGGGAGAGAGATGAGAGACAGACTGACAGAGAAATATTCAATTTTTCTCACTTTCTTTTCTCACACTATCTCCTTAACCTTAATTAGCAGAACTCCCCCCCCCCCCCCCCCCCCCCCATTTCATTCTGCATTATGCCAGTGACCCCATTAACTAGGTCTATTGTGATCCACTGTTTGTCTGAAAACACAATTTAGTCCAAATCATCACCATCTGTTGCCATTTTTTCACACAAGTACTTCATATTCTCACAGGAGACATGGATGTACAGAGAAACGTTTTAAAACACCTCATAGATTATTTTAAGGGATGGACAACATGTAACATGGATAACTATTATGATATATATATATATATATGTATATATACAGCCGCGGAAAAAATTAAGAGACCACTTCAAAATTATCAGTTTCTCTGGTTTTGCTATTTATTGGTATGTGTTAAAGTAAAATGTACATTTTTGTTTTATTCTATAACCTACTGGCAACATTCCTAGAAGCCGAGCTGCTTGAATTCTTGCGCCAGGAGTAGCATAAAGTCACCCAACGGCAATGTGAAAGACTGGTGGAGAGCATGCCAAGACACATGAAAGTTGTGATTTTAAATCAAGGTTATTCCACCAAATATTGATTTCTGAACTCTTCCTAAGTTAAAGCATTAGTATTGTGTAGTTTAAAAATGAATATGAGCTTGTTTTCTTTGCATTATTCGAGATCTGAAGACACTGCATCTTTTTTGCTATTTTGACCAATTGTCATTTTTCTGCAAATAAGTGATCTAAATGACAATATTTTTATTTGAAATTTGGTAGGAATGTTGCCAGTAGGTTATAGACTAAAACTAAAATGTACATTTTACTTTAACACATACCAATAAATAGTAAAACCAGAGAAACTGATAATTTTGAAGTGGTCTCTTAATTTTTTCCGCGGCTGTATATATTACATCTCTATAAATACATCACTCACGAAAGTCAGGAAGAAATGACTGTTCCACAGACCCTTTGTGAATGTGCTACCAACCCTGCCAAGCATGTGTCCATCACTCACTTGATGTTTTCAGTTCAGTTTCAACATTGGCCTCTCCTCCGCACAGTGATCACTTGTCTCTGACATAGCATCTCCGTCTACGAGGAATACCTCAGAATCACTGGCCCGAAACCAGAGCCCATTGGACACACAGTCTCCAGCCCCTCTCCGATGCTGTAGCATATTATGCAAATCAGCGACACAAAAAGCGTAGAAATATGGCATTTTTAAAAGCCGCTTGGGCAAATTAGCATGAAAGTCATGGCCGTGGGCAGCTGTCGCTCTAATCAGACGTCTGCTGGGCCGGAGCCTCTGATGGCCCGAGAGGCAATAAGAATAACTCCCCACCATATTGACCCTGTTTGGTCCCTGAAGGCTTAACCCCCTTGGTGTGCTGTAGATTAATTTTGTATGTCTTCATTAGGGTGAGGGAGGGCGCAAATAGAAACAGGAGATGGCTGAACCCATTTTGTCACCTCAACTCACCGGCCTGATCCTCTTTAGCCCTGCATCATATGTCTGACCCCCACCCACCCCACCCTGACATATTTAGATAAAACTGATATTCTGTTTGCCCAGCAACAGTGTTGAATGTGTCACTTCTCATCAATGTAAACAATCTATACGCTGAGCCCTGCTGATGTCCCTCAATGCCAGTGTGTGCATAAGTGTCCCTGAGCATCTGTTTTGTGCGTGGTGATTATAACAGCTTAACCGCATGGCACTGTGTCGGACTGCCATAACCCCGCTCGGTGGTGTTGGCCTGGCATTGCCTTTTTGTGAAGTGCAGTCACTTCCGCACGCAGCCAGAGTTAAGGAGCACTCTGATCCCTGGCCATCTCAGGGCTTTAGCCACCCTTAATCCGCCAGCTTCATCACCTCCTTGTCGTCTTTGCTATCGCTTCTCCTCATATTGGCTACATCCAACCAACTACCTAACCACAGAGATGTGTGAGTCATTCGATTGGCTATGGGCAGTGTGATGGAAAGCATTACTAGTGCATGTGTCTTTCTCTCTGTCTCTGCATGTGTAAGTGTGTATGTGTGCTTGTAAGTTTGTGTGTGTATGTGCAGAGAGAGATAGAGAGATAGAAGATAGGATGAAAGTGACAGAGAGAGAGAGAGTGTGTGTGTGTGTGTGTGTGTGTGTGTGTATGTTTGTGTGCCTGTAAACTCATTGACACAAGCCAGGCTAGTGTCATGTGATGACTGATATGACACTGAGAATTCCACAGGCACACAAATGACTGATGAAAATCCGTTCTGCAGTCTCTGGTGTCACCACCACCCCCCCCCCACTCCCCACCCCACCACCACCACCACCACCACCACCACAGTCCACTTCAGCAGCGCCTCTCTGTTGGTTTGTAATCACCAGAGCACATGGCCACACTTCCTGTGTCACCTTCACTTCCGTGCTGAGACGCAGTAATTACCCTCAACCCCAGTACCCCCCAGGCACTGGACACAATGAGGGCCAGTGTGTGTGTGTGTGTGTGTGTGTGTGTGAGTTTGTGTGCGTGTGCGTGTGCGTGTGTGTGTGTGTGTGTGTGTGTGTGTGTGTGTGTGTGTGTGTGTGTGTGTGTGTGTGTGTGTGTGTGTGTGTGTGTGTGTGTGTGTGTGAGTTTGTGTGTATGTGACAGAGATGGAGAGAGGGAAGGAGAATGTGTGTGCTTCTGTGTGTACGTGCGTGACTATGCTTCTTGGAGGAGTTGGGGGGACGTCCTCACGTCCACTCTCTCATCAAATGTCTCAGTCATTACCCACTTAACTATGGTGCAGATTGAAATGTTCTGAAGGCCATCTAAAAGCAACGAGACACAAACTGATTCTGATGAAGGCCACCACTGCACGCTGGTCCACTTTGAAAAACGGACGTTGTCTTGTGGTTGGGTAAGATGGCCAGTTGATAGCCTGTCTGATGTGGTTCTGTCTATACCACACCCTCTCCACCCCTCTTCCATCCACAGCCCTGGCACAGCGGGCCACCCGCCGCGGGCACCCATAACCGTCAGCGACTGCAAGCTGGGCCCACATGTCCCAGACTCTGCTCAGTCCTCCGCCGGCTCAGGGCCAACCCTCATGTGTGAACAGAATCAGTAGGTAATTCGCATTTAACACGCCAAAGCACTTCTGAGGCTTCGCCGACAGACCCCTCAGATGTCTGATAAACATGGCTGACCTGCCCCCCCCCCCCCCCCCCCCCACCCTCGCCTAGGTCGCGAGGCCCCGACTCGTATCGTGGGAAGATTGAATGCCCTGATTATTTCATTAGCCAGTGGTTCTTGCCGCACTAATGGTGCAATTGTACAAGAGAGCACATTGTCCTTGGCATAGTGCTCCAGTTCTTGCCATTTCAGCCAGATAATCCCGATCATAAGAGCCTGACGAGGCCGTGCCAAGAGGCTGCTCCATACATCCATGGCCAGTGTGGCCCACGGTTGAGCTTATTGAGATTTGATTATCGGCACATTATACAGCTCCGAGGCTGCCCCGGCCTGGTAAACAAGACAGGGCCAATGAACTCTGGACCCTGATAAGGAGCAATACACAAATTAGCAATACACAAATGACCAGCGTGTGATTCTCGTTAGGCAGAGACCTTTAGGACCAGCCCCCTTTTTTCATCCTTCCACTTGTATTGAGTGTGCACACGCACGCACACACACACACGCACACACACACACACACACACACACACACACACACACACACACACACACACACACACACACACACACACACACACACACACACACTCACACACACACTCACACAGAGACACACTCACACAGAGACACACACACAAAGATGTACAGAGTGTGTTGCGTTTAGCAATGTCATGTTTACAAAGTGAGACGAGGACCACTAAGAAGCAGCTCGACTGTGGCCTTCGTGCAGCTTGTCCATCAAATATGAATTTTAAATATGCATTAGTGGCATGTTTGTGTATTTCAGCTAATGCTGAAATGCACCAAAGCTTCAATGGGATATCCAACACATACATGCTTCCAGGAACTCCTCTGCTCTTTGTGAATTCTGTCGTCCGATGTCTCCCCCCCCCCTCTTCCTGAGACTCTTTTCAAGCTTTTAAGTCTGAGCATGAAACTGAGCACTCATGCTAGTGTAGTCTGTAGACACGCACTCAAAGTGGAGCAGTGTTTTGTACAGTCAGGCGTAACAGAGGCAGAGAGGTGTGTGTGTGTGTGTGTGTGTGTGTGTGTGTGTGTGTGTGTGTGTGTGTGTGTGTGTGTGTGTGTGTGTGTGTGTGTGTGTGTGTGTGCGTGCGTGTGTGTATGTGCAGTGATGCGGTCGTGCCCTGCCGTTTGAGTCTAGGACACGGACAAATCTAACCTGCCGGGCCCTTTCTGCCTCGTTGGAGGTTTGCAGGAGAACAGAAGAAAAAGAGGACGTAAAATCTACCCATGATACCGCTGGGCTCTGCTGTTGTCTGCCATCAGAGCTGTTGGAGTGAGTCTGTTTTGGGCTCTGTGCTGGTCACTTGGGGAAGAGGAAGTCATGAATTATGGAGCGTTTGGAACACCAAAAGTGCCCAAAATCTCCATGCCCCATGCTGTGCTCTGCGGTAGTAAATGCAAGGCCTTTCTCACCTAAGGGACACTGAGCTATGGCAGTCAACGTTTTATTTCTTAGTTTTAGACACCCTCAGATATCAGAGTTAGGCTCTTCGTTGGTCTTAGCTGTTAGCATGTCCAGATATTTGACTGGTATACTGTCACCTGCGGACCCGGCTGTCTTCAACACCGAAACTTTTTTCACTTTCCCAGCCAAACTTTCCGAGACCTCTTGTTCTTACAGTCACTCAAATATCTGCAAATCTCTGCCTCCAAGGTTTCATGACCCAATAATGAGTGTCCATCAACCTCTAATTTAAAACTTTAGTGTATAATAACCAGTGATGTGGTAAGACAGAAGAGTAATGGCTGCGACAGGAGTAAACATTCTCCTTTCAGTCAGGGGCATGAGGAGTGCATTACCCTCTAACTCATCATGCCCGGCCACATGTGCTCAGTTTGGAAACTTAACACAGGAGTAATGACCATCGCTCGGGACGCTCGTCGGGGCCCTTCTCCCTGATGGAGATTGATGACGTCCAACGCGCCAGTGTGGTGCTGCCTTGGCTCCAGAGTGTTCAGGACCCTGGGGGTGGAGGGTGGAGGGAGGTGGGGGTTGGGGTGGGGGGGTCGAGAGGGGTGCTCCGCGGCTAATAGTCGGGAGCCATTTGGGATAAATTGGGAGCCCCTGTGTGCGCCTTGTCACAGCTTTAACACGAAGAGCTGTCAAGTGAGTGGTGGAGCACCAGGCAAGGTCAGCGCCGCCATGCCCCCTGAAATGGGTAATGGAAACCAAAGACGGAGTGTGTGAGGAGCAGAGGAGGTGGGGTGGGGTGGGGTGGGGTGGGGAGCAGTTGCGGCTGGAGGATATGGGCAGTTCCCCTCTATCCCCCCAGAGTGAGGCATCTCCCTCAAGAGCGGCGATTAGCCCTCCCCACAAAGGCCTGCTGACTCCCTGGCCCTTGCAGCTGGGTGAGGCTGGGCAGCTGGAGGGGGTGGAGGGGGTGGAGGGGGTGGAGGGAGCCCCCAGGCTGGCAGACCCGCTCCAGATGTGGGAAGTCATGTCAGGCACCAGTAGAGGGGCTCCTGCTCAGACTTCCGATTGAAATGTGGCCCGTGGGAGATGTTGAGATTGAGGAGAGACAGCTTATGGCAAGCCTGGTCTGTTTTACTTCCACCTATCTTTGTGTTTTTTCTAAAGCGCTCAAAAATGATTTCAAACAGGATGAAACTGAGTTTGTGTGCTTAGAGTGATCACATGCAATACATCTGATCAAATTTCCGATCATAAATCAATGCTATTTATCTCTGATTCAGTTATGACTTATTCTCGATGATGAAATATATGGAAAGAGGAAATTTCATTAAAAAATGTCATCAGTTTCTCTCGTGTGCCTGAAAACTAAATTTAAATTGCTGCCTACATCATTAAAAAAATATGATCTCTAATGGTTGAGAAATAAAAACTAAAAAATCTGGATTTTCTTGCATTCTCAAAAAACAAAGATTAGAATGTGAGCCGTGGCATAATCCATGCCCACAGATCCTCTTTGTGCCTTATCCAAGCCTGGATCTTGTGGTGGGTAAGGCTGAGCAAAGTGACTGAGCTCAACACTAATAGTGATGGATGAAGCTCCATGTGTGCCCTCTATCCAGCCTCGGTGCTCGAGTTACGGCGTACTGTGGTTAGCACACCGCCTTCTCTCCAACTCAGCCCTGTCCCGGCTTCTCCGAAGCATTTTGGCTCTCGGCTTCTCATACCAATCTGAAGTATTAAATGCCCCCTTTTCCTCCCTCCCTGTGGAATAAAGCAAACAGTGAGGTTTTCTTTCCCACACACACGGAATGTGCGTTTCCACCAGTATTGCGAGGCGAAGGGCTTAAAAAAAAAAAAAAGTGAAACACACTTGTCAAATGCCTTTGGTTTGAATTGAGTGTATATTTTCTCATGCCGAGGCCAGTTAGGCCCATGTATTATGTGATGCTGTTTAATATGTGAAATGTAGATGTAAACACAATTTAGGCAAGCATGCAGTTGGCAAATCTGATAAAGGCGGAAGGTTTCCTGTATAATGTGCTCATTGTGGAGTGTGCCCGGCCCTGGAGGATGTCCACAGCTGGCCTCCGAAGACATGTGGAGGTTCTGCTGGGCAGAGCCAGGGTTCTGGAGGGCCGCTGTCACAAACATGACAGGTTAATTAAAAAAAACAAAGCGCAGCATGTTCGCCATCCTAATTGAGCCATGGCTGGGTCTTGTGGGGCTTTGGCTGAGTGGTGTAATGGGTGTGTTGGTCAGAGGAGGCTAATGTCTATCTCATTGTGTGCTCAGGACACTGGTCGACCTGGCATCACCCCAAAAAAAGATTGACGGTCTGAAACTCATACTCAGATTCTGCAGTATCTCTGACAGATTATATTAATTTCCTCTTGATCAAGCAGCCACTAATATCCAGGCACTGTGTTGTTGGATCACATATTGTTCACTTAAACTGCATAGAAGAGCACTTTAGTGATTCAGATATGTTAGTGTTTTGGGACCTTTGATCAGTGAGATGTTTGTAACTTAGATTTTTCTTGACCAAACTCCACCATTAAGAAATGTAAAAAATGTAATAATTTTGTAGTATCAAAACAAAGGAAAGAGATTGCTTTCCATTTAGGATTGAGGTTAAGGTTAGGACAAGGGTTGTCACTTTGATGTTAGTCTTGTTAATATATATTTACTCATGTTTGCGTCATGTTTTTCAGACACAATATACATAAAATGTGCGAGAACACACGATCAGTCAAGCAGTTTAACATCAGTTTAAAGGGGGGAGCGGTCACTCTATGTGCGGAGTGTCATGAACTGTTAGGATTTAACAAACATCTCGGCTCCAGCCCAGAGGGGGCCCGTCCTGTGCTGTGTGGCGGGGTGAGGCCCGTCTGAGTGCCTGGGTGCAGATGGCTGGGTTTGTTGGTGGCTGCTGATCCGTCTTGTCTAGCTGCCCTGGCTCTATGTCTAGCCTGTATGGGAGGCAATACCCTGGAGCCAGGCTTCAGTGTGTTTACAGGCTGTCTGGAAATACACATGCTCTCTTTCTCTCTCTCTCTCTCTCTCTCTCTCTCTCTCTCTCTCTCTCTCTCTCTCTCTCTTTCTATATCTCTATCTCTCTCTCTCTCTCTCTCTCTCTGTTTCACATTTTTTAAACCAACAAAACTGTGTTTGTTTGTGCGGAGCCATTCTGGCCAAAATCAGCCCGGAGAGCAAGGGAGTGGCAGCATCCTCGGCCAATCGAGCAGGACAGTCTGTAACAGTGTAAACTCCATGGTGAATAAATTAAACTGATAGTGAACGATGTTAGCTCTTACTCCAAATATTTTCCTCTAAGTGCATTGTGGAGTGGCTCGAAGGTCTGCCAGAAAACCACTTAATAGGATCTCACCCATGGAATCCCTTTTCCTCCTATTCAGACCTGAGAGCGCTGCAATAATTGCACTAGTTTACCATTACACTGATGTGCTCTTCCCTATAAAAAGTATGTTATATATGATATAGGCTGTATAAAATAACGTTGAGGTCCATGCTGAGGGCCCTGGTCTCTGCTACAAAAGTGTGTCCAGATGTTGTAATGCAATCCAAACTGCCAGGTGTTTTTTCAGCACATATTTGCTCTAATTTCATCGAGGGCCATTAGCCCAGATAGTATAAAAAGGACACGGTGAGTACAGTCCAGTGAGTCCACGGTGAGTCCAGTGAGTACAGTTGCTTTTCCATTTGTCAATGGAACAGCACCACCCTGTCTCCACCACCCCACACACTGTGCGCACACACACACCCGATGAAGTGAATCAAATAGGAGGTTTGATCAGTCATTTGGAGCAAAGAAGATGCATATTGTACGCACACAACATAACTGTAACAACGATGTTATTAAGACATTTTTGTTTCCATCTGTTCAACAGAGCCTGTATTTAAACTTCCATTTCCTTTTCTGACACTCCTGGCAACAGATAAGTTGCTCCATTTCTCCTTTGAGTTTTGATTGTAATGAATTACAAGATGAACATATAATCAGAGCAACTTGAACTTTCAAATGACCTCAGGTTTACAGACTTGAGCCAAACGCAATAAAGACCAATATCCCCATTAACTCGCTTAAACCAGTGGTTGTAAGTAATTACATGTTCATAAGTGTGTAATTACACACATTGTGGTGCTTCACAGGCCTAGGTGAGCAGAGTTTGCGTCGTTAGAGCTCAGATCTATGGGTCCTAAGACATTTGAGCGTTTCACAGCACAGCATCTCAAACACACATGCGATTTCAATTTCACACCACCACCTCTGTGGCAGTCACCTGCCATCGCCTACCACTTAGCCTGGGCCGCGGGCTGCTCATGGGCGCTAACAGCTTGTTGAGTGGGGAGACTCACGGCAGGTGTTGAGCAGGGGGTGTAGTGCTCTCCCGTGTTCCATTCGTCTCCTCCTGCATATTTATGCACTCTCTTCATTCAGACCCATCAACACCCCGGTAGGGGGTCAAGGTGTTTAACATGCGGGGCAAACGGAGCACACCTCTAGGCTTCGAGAGCACTTCCAGAGAGCGGTGCGCCTAAGCTGTCACCATGGTGAGCAGAGTTGGACCTCTGACAGAAGGGTCACACAGTCACACAGTTGGGGCTTGACGGTAGGATGTTTCAAAAACAATCTATTTAACTGTGTGAAAAGCACAGTGTCCCTCAAACTCGGTGCAAAGTAAGACTAAAAGGCGGACAAACTGAGCTTTGTTATGTGTGATAGAGCTAGTCAACTTCATCCAGTGTGAGTTACAAGTCTACCACACTGGAGGTGTACAAGGGGAATGTTTTACATAACATTTAGATTTAACATTTACAGTTTTACATAACAGTATTTTGCGATTATTTGTCTTAGGAGTGCCTCGGAACAGAGAAAGAGGGCCCCTAGGTTAAGTATCATTCTCTATCTTACTCTCTCTTTTTGTTTTCTTCTCTATGTTGTGTGTGGATGGTGACTAAAATAGGGGAGGCCAGGCGGCAGAAGGAGATGAAACTGCAAGATGTAGCTTACTGGCAGCTAACTGTAGCAATGCTAACTGGCATCCATCTGGTGTAGTAGATGGGCTTTATGAATGATTCATCCCATGAGATAAGAGGTAAGAGTGTGTGTGGGATTCAGTTTCATGAGAGGAGTGTTAAGAACGTTTTTTTGCGTGTTGGAGCTGGACGTAATGTTTGTGGATTGTAGTTGGACGTCTTTATCTCATAACATTTCTGTTAAAAGCAAGTGAAAGCTTCGCAGTAAGCAAAGGAGAAATAGAAAAAAACACAGGACATGGAATTAAAGTCCATTCCATGCAACAAACGACCTGCCTTGAATTTAATCTGTGCCTCAATATACTGCATAGAGCTTCTGCATCGCTCACCCTCTCTCTCTCTCTCTCCCTCTCTCTCTCTCTCTCTCCCTTTCTGAGGCATTAGATCCATGATAGGAGAGCACTGCATTGAATATTTCATTGACTGTCTGCCTAGCCTGTGCTGACCTGCATGACACGCTAAGTTCTGCTTTCGCTGGAGACGGCCTGTCGCCCTGCATCAGGCAGCCAGGCAGAAGGCAGCCCTCTCACTCTCCACCTCCCCCCCTACCCACCTCTCAATCCCTCCCTCCCTCCCGTTCTCCCTCCCTCTCTCCCGCCCACATCCTGTGAATAAGCCTCAACACAGCAGGCCAGCAGAGACCTGGAGAGGGGAACACAACAAACAAGCACACACACACACACACACACACACACACACACACACACACACACACACACACACACACACACACACACACACACACACACACACACACACACACACACACACACACACACACACACACACACACACGTAGAGATACACTACGAGCAAGAAATTGAATTCAGTGACTGAAATACACACAGAGAGCTGCAGCTTATGCTCACAACTTCACCTTAAAAGTGAGCAAACATACGCTACACTGAATACATTATCATTCATGTTGACACGTTCATGACTTAGTTCGAATTCTTACGGCGCAGTGCGCTGCCTCTCTAACCGCCTGCCAGACACTTACCCAATACGACACGTCACTAAGGGTATGTGACTCAGATGACATCTGCTTTTAGGCAGTGACTTCTGCAGCCATATCACACATGAATAATACATGCTTCTAAGGTTCAGATGCGTCGGTACGCTGCAGCACATCACAGATCTTCAGGAAGATTGCAATTGCTTGTGATCAAAAAGTGTAAGCAAGCAGTAGAAGTTAGTGTGTTAGAACTGCTAAAGTAGTGAAGAAACAGCCTGTCTTTATAGGTGAATGGTAAGCATTTATTGTAACGTGCGTGTGTGACTGTAATGACACATGACCAAACAAGAGAAGAGCCCTGTCGTGTGGCATTTACTTGACGTTACGGAGACATTTCAGGTATGCCCTAGCCTCAATTCCCCTCTAGCCTTTACCCCTTCACTTTCATCTTTCCCCATCATGTCCATGGCTGATAGCGAACGCAAGGTTGAAGCGGAGCCAAGGATGCTGCAGTCCTGAAGCTAGCAAGTGAAGCTGTGTGGGGGGGGGGGGGGGGGGGGGGGGGGGGGGGGGAGGGGTTCAGGGTCACTGGCTGCCAGCAGGACTCTACTGGGCTGTGTGTGTGTCAGGCTGACTCTTCTCCGGGGAGACGGATGGGTGCCACTCCAGGCAGTCGGGCAGGCAGTCACACTGAGGGCCCATCTGGGTCGGTGCCTTGAAGTGAGAGAATGAAGCCCAGGGAGGCGTGTGGGGGTGCATTAGCTCTGTCGCCCAGGACGCTACCATCCACTGACAGGTGACAGGTCGGCCATTAAAGCCCTGCGCTGGAGCAGCGGGAGGAGGAGAGTCAAGGTGGGATAAGCCTGGGGAAAGCGAGGCCACTTTAGGCCCTGGGATGACAGTCATGCCCTCAGGCGCTGTGCAGGTGTGTGTGTGTGTGTGTGTGTGTGTGTGTGTGTGTGTGTGTGTGGTGTGTGAGAGAGAGAGAGAGAGTGTAAATGAATGTGTGTGTGTGTTGAGAGAGGAGAGAGAGAGAGAGAGAGAGCGTGTGTGTGTGTGTATGTGTGTAGGTGTGTGTGTAGGTGTGTGTGCGTGTGTGTGTGGCTCAGAGGCCAGGGGCGGACTGGCCATCAGGGAATACCGGCGATTCCCCGGTGGGCCGATGGCCCAATACACCAGCCATCATAATCATGCGACCGGCCCCAGCGCCATCAGGCCCACTCGTA
>NC_137920.1:54984044-54999044 GCF_963457725.1 Sprattus sprattus | reverse complement strand
CTTTTTACATTTAGCTTGTGTTGTGGATATTATCATAGATGTGAAGTGTAAAATAATCTGAAAAATATAGCTAATTCCACACACAACACAGACATATACACCTCACAAACACATACTTATGCACTCCTGTGGCATTTAGCGGCTCTTATAAACTCCCACTTATATCAGTGATGTCTCAACTGACACATACTTGTTGTGATCGATGGTCTTCCCCCCCCCACACACACACACACACGCAGACGACGCAGTTAGGGTTTTACACTTTTTAACTTGCCTGGAAGAAAAAACTCCACCAAACTATCTCCAGCCCTGCTGACCAAACAACCCCCCCCCCATCAGTCTTGTGTGTGTTTGTGTGTGTAGGGGGGACACAAAAAGGACCGCTTGAGTGTGTGTTTGTTTGTGTGTGTGTGTGTTTGTGTGTGTGTGGGGGGGGTCCAAGGAGGACTGCACGATTGTGTGTGTGTGTAGGGGGGACTCAAGAGGGCCGCATGAGTGTGTGTTTGTTTGTGTGTGTGTGTGTGCGTTTGTGTGTGTGGGGGGGACTCAAAGAGGACTGCACGATTGTGTGTGTGTGTTTGTGTGTGTAGGGGGACTCAAGAAGGACTGTACGAGGACGCCTACCTTCCTAATGGATTTCACACAACCAGGGCTCTCCGATCCCATCCGATCCTATCTTCCATCAAACTTATGACTCTTCCAACTTCAGACTGTGCTTGTCACTTATTTGTTTCGCTTTTGTCACTATTTATCGGTGTGCGTGCATGTGTCTGTGTGTTTGTGAGACCATAATGAATGAACGGGATGCTTGTCGAAGTGTCTGTCAGACCCGTTGTGGTTTTAAAGGCACCCAGTGCAACTTTATGTAAACATTCAATGAAAAATAAACATTCAATTTCTAGTCTTTTTTACACGTAGTAAGTTTCAATAACTCCATACCATTACATATCGACATTCAAGGAGCAAAGATGAGACGTCGTTGTGTGGTGAGAACTGATAGAAAATCGTAAACAACAACAATCGCCGGTGGGGAGAAGCCATTTTTCCATTGACTGGAAGCCTGCTTTATTTATTGTAGGTTACAAAAAATAAAGAAAATGGCGGCGATTGTTGTTGTTATCGATTTTCTATCAGTTCTCACCACACAACGAGGTCTCATCTTTGCTGGTTGAATGTCGGTATGTAATGATATGGAGTTATTGAAACTTACTACGTGTAAAAAAGACTAGAAATTGAATGTTTATTTTTAAGCCTCGAAAGTTGCACTGGGTGCCTTTAACACGCATGGAACCCCATTTTGTCAGATTCTTTCCGGAAACTTCTCCTTGCGGCCCACTGGGTGCAGTTAGCACTTCTTGGCACACGTGAGAAGTACACACTCCCGAGGAAGTGTCTGCCAGGCAAAGCTCTTTCTTTGATCTGGCATTCAGTCATCTTTATGGGGCTGCTGAGTTGTGTTTTCCAGGACCAGCAGACAGACAGTCAAAAGGTGAAGGGCAAGGGTGACTGTGTGTGTGTGTGTGTGTGTGTATGTGTGTGTGTGTTTGTGTGTGTTTGTGTATGTGTGTGTGTGTGTGTGTGTGTATGTGTGTGTGTGTGTGTGTGTGTATGTGTGTGTGAGTGTGTGTGTGTGTGTGTGTGTGTGTGTGTGTGTGTGTGTGTGTGTGTGTGTGTGTGTGTGAGTGTGTGCGTGTCTGTTAGTGTGCACTTACGTGTGTGTATATACGTATATGCATGAAAGATGGTGTGATTGTGAATCTTTGGAATATGTTGTCTCTGTGTGCACAGTGAGTGTGCATGTGTTTCTTCATGTGTGTACACTATACCACACGTGACAAGTAGTCGAAATGTTTCAACCAGAACAGTTTCATCACCTCACGCTTCCCCAACCACCCCTCCAAATGCAAAAAAAAACCTCCCCACAATCTTAACCACCATGACCTTCTCACCTTTCAACTCCACTTGAACTTCCAGGTTGGGGGGGGGGGGGGTTCGAGGGATGAAGGTTGTGGGCGTGAGCTGGGGAAGTGCACCAGTGTGAGGAGTGGAGCAGACCTCGGGTGTTTAGATGTGATTATATGTTAAGAGTAATAACACTACTGATTTGGTGGTCCCTTCCTTTGTGTGTGTTGTGGTTGTGGTACCCCACACCCCCCCACCCCATCCCACCTCCACCACCCAACTAGACTTATATGACATGCATGCCTTGGGTATTGCTGGCCCCGCACCCTGCCGCATGCACCCAAACAAAGGGCGATTATCCCAATGCCAGGGTGAAAGGCGCTGCCCAGAACAGCAGCACTTGGCACATTAGGAGACGTTAGAATGGCACATTTTTTGGGGTGGCACATTTTCTGGGTCAAGTAAGCAAAGCATGACATTCCTGTGTGGTCGAGTGCAACCCTTTCAGTCTCTGCAGTGTGTCCAAGTGTGATGTAAAATATTAGAGTGTGTGAATGTACAGAATAAAAAAGAATGGGGGGGGGGGGGGGGGTCCCATACACTTTGGTCATTCAGGCCAAATGGTGGAGTTCGGTTTCAAACAAATCCCACAGCAGGATTTTCAAATTCCATTGTTATTTCTTTGCTGTGTTAAGCAGGAACGAATACTATTGCTGACGTGGGGGCTGTGGACCTTCATACAGTCAGAGAAGCGTACAGGCAGGGGACCTGCAGAATGACTTTAGGTTTTACTGAGTATCGCATCTGATCGATCTTACCATGGTCACGGCCATTTCCAAACCAAACTCCCCCTGAGGCGTAGTAAAAACACATTTCCATCATCTCACTATCAGCATGTGTGTGTGTTTGTCTGTGTGTGTGTGTGTGTGTGTGTGTGTGTGTGTGTGTGTTTGTGTGTGTGTGTGTTTGTGTGTGTGTGTGTGTGTGTGTGTGTGTGTGTGTGTGTGTGTGTGTGTGTGTGTGTGTGTGTGTGTGTGTGTGTGTGTGTGTCGGAGAGAGAGAGAGAGAGCATGTAAAATAATTCACACCCCTCTAAACAACTTTTTCACATATCACTCATCACTTTGGAACATTGGCGTGTTGCTGGCAGAAAGGAAATGGGTTGTGAGTATGAAGGCAGCTGTGCCAGGTGGAGTGTTTGCCGTGCTTTGGTGACCTGTAGGGCGGAGCCGGTCACACTTTATTTGGAAGGTCCCCTATAGGCAATCTACAGATGCTCAGATTATAAACAAACCCTTTGTTGAAACTATGGTAACTGCAATATACGGTTAAGGTTAGCGTTAGTGGTTGGGTTTGGTTATGGTGACAATTACAAAGAGTGGATTTTGAAGTAACCATCTGTAAAGTTTCTGTAGGTGGACTAAAGTGTTACCGTGGAATCCAAATAAAGCATGACTGTGGAATCTGTGTAAAACATTAAAAAGATAGAGAGGGAGTGAGTAAGAGAGGGGGCGAGAGAGAGAGATTAGTTTAGGGAGCCCTTGGAGGGACAGAGTTATTCAGGATCATCCCGATCCCTTTCTCTTTCCCGGATATTGTCCACACCCAGCTTCCTGCCTGGGTCTCCTGTATGTGACATACAATACACCACATATTCCCAATATATTTTCCCCTGAACATTCATATGTGGAAATAGCATATCATCCAAGATTTAGACTATGAACTTCAGCTTCACTTTCCTGCACTTTCTTTCATCCATCAACATGGGTGGGAAAACAAACTTGACTCAAAAAAGTACATCGCTTTTGTTGTCACAGAAAATGCAAAAAGTGCTTATTGACACTACATTCTTATTTTGCATTTTTGATAGTAGCAGGGTTTTAAAATCAACATCATCACATTTTCTGATAGCTTTTACATACTAGCCAATAGGTTAACATCAAGAATTTAACCATTAAACTGTAAAAATAATTATATGTTAGAACTACAGTGAGGCAACTTTAAGACACACAGTAATATTAAGCAAATGTACAAATGTGTCTTTTTTGAGTAAATATACTCAAAATTAAGCATGTTAAAGAACATGTTAAGAGACATTTTTAATGTGTCCCTTCAAAAAACAGCATAAAATCTAAATGAGCACATACTAAAGTTTTTTAAAGGTTGATTTTACACATTATTTTCCACTATTTTCACATTATTGTTGCTGTTGAGTAGTCATGAAATAGTACACTTTCTATGAAGCCCAGCGTTATAAGGCCCTATAAGGACATTATAAGGGCCTTAATAATGACTTATAGCGATTGCTACGATGACTTATAGCTACTTTATAACTACGTATAATGTCTTCATGATGACTCATAATCACCTTTATGATACATTATATCAGTTCATTATGAATGGTTATAATTAAAGACGGAATAAGGCATTATAAATATGTGACTGTCGGGTAACACTTGCTATGAAGCCTGCCTTTATAAGGTCCTATAAGGACATTAATGAGGACGTTTTAAAAGTAGCTATAAAACTACTTTTAAAGGTATTATGAATGTTCTTATAATGCTTCATATATGCAGGCTTCATAGGATTCATGACTACCCACACAAAACTATGATCACATATTTATAATGCATCATTTTATCTTAGATTATAACCATTTATTATTAACTGACATAACGTTTCAGAGCAGTGGATATGAGTAATTGTGGAGATGCTAAACATAGTTATAAAGAGTGCTACAATGACTTATAGCTACTTTTAAACGTCATCATTAATGTCCTTATAGGACCTTATAAAGGCAGGCTTCATAGCAAGTGTTACCCGACAGTCACATATTTATAATGCATTATTCCGTCTTTAATTATAACCATTCATAATGAACTGATATAATGTATCATAAAGGTGATTATGAGTCATCATGAAGACATTATACGTAGTTATAAAGTAGCTATAAGTCATTGTAGCTATCGCTATAAGTCATTATTAAGGCCCTTATAATGTCCTTATAGGGCCTTATAACGCTGGGCTTCATAGAAAGTGTTACCGTACTTTTTTTTACATTATGCACAATTGTGTCAAGGGAGTTTGTTTGCCCAAACAGTTCAAAACCTCATTCCCTTCCACAGCAGGGAAGAGACCCAGGCCCGCTGACAGGGGGGGACAAACGGGTACGTTGTCCCGGGCCCTGGACTGGCCCTGGAATGGGGGGGGCCCATAACTGGACCCCCATGAAGTTGGAATTAATTATTGTATGTATACTTCAAAATGTGTTGATTTAGAGAAGAAAAGTGCTTTATTTGCATTCAATTAATGACTCCTAGATTGTTTGCCTTCATTGCCCTTGAAAAAACGGCCAATAACCCCCTATCACCCCTATGCCAAAATGGTTTGGTCTTTGGAGAAGAAAAAAGACGACATCATTCCATTAGTGGTCAGTGCGCGAGTTGATTCAACATGCACAAGTCAGGAGCACTGAAAAAGAAAGAAAGGCGAAAAAGAGAGGAAGAAGCCGAAAGCCTGAGGGGATCTCTTTATAAATATTTCAGAAAAGACTCAGGTGATGCTGCAGGTACCAGTAAAGGCAGCTGTGCAGCAGAGCCAGGTAAGACACGGCCAACTTGTTCCAGCCCCGTCGTCAAGTAACAGGCACAGGCGGCGTGTCAAACATATTAGCGCAGCACCACATGAGCAAGTCACACAGAGATCAATATCAGACAGACAGGGGGCATTGAATAATTTGATAACCACAACGGCTTTATTACACTGTGTTTCATACGCCTATATCTAATTGAATCTTAGAATATGCACATTACCCCGCAAAAAGGCCCATGTCCAAATCAAATGTTTCAGGCAGGCACGCACTGCGCACTCCAATCAGGCTGAATTGATTTGAGAATCATCTCCACTAGTCAGCTGAATTACAGCCAGTGTAACGCGGCTCATGGTTTAAAATAAGCCAGTGGCATGGCAACGTGTGAAATTGCCATTTAGATAGAGTTGGATGTAACGAATGGGTTATAAACGTGACGTTTTGGGGTAGCCTGTAACTTAGTTTCTGATTGCCGTTAACTTGAAACTCGCCAGATGAATGGGCTCCGCCTTGTTCCCCAAACATTCTCTGGAAGTTCAGCGGACATACACGCGGGTCTGGCGATAAATAAAAGTACCCTTGACATGATTCCCCTTGGTTAAGTGAAAAATGGTCGATGAAATGTGCAGTTAATGAGCTCTAAGTGAATACAATAGCGTGAGTTTTATTGTGGTATGATTCTGAAAGCCATAACTTCACTCAGTCCATATCCATAGCCTATCCAATTAAAGTTGTAAATAATCCTTTTGGTTTATCCGTAATAAATGGGCTTGTCATCCCGACGTCATGTGTTTGGGAGCTGCACAAGGGAATTCTGTGGTTGTGTTTCGGCGTTTGACAATTTTGGGAAAAAAAAAAAAACCTTAGATTTTTAAACTTTTGTAATCTTTGGGATAGAGTTAGCCAAGTTGATCAGTCTATACCTCATTGATGACCTTGCCACCACAAAAGTCCGGCGCATGGCATTTCGCACCTAAATAGTTGCACACAAAGTTAATGTTAAAATGTTCAAATAAATAGTTTGTTGAGTAATGAGTATTTTTTTTAATTTCCGTCATTTAAGGGTAGGGTAGGGACTGAGAAAGTAGAGGTGTGTGTGTTTTTTTGGGGGGGTTGGGGGGCCCATTGAGAGAATTTTGTCCCGGGCCCAGCCAAACCTGTCAGCGGCCCTGAAGAGACCTACAGTATGTCAGCATTAAGTGCTTAACTCTTTGACACCTTCAAGTGTCTTGATCAATGCTACTTGACATGGTAATCAAATTCACATTGAACACACAGAAAAAGCTTTTTGTTTCCAAAAACCTCCACAGTGGTAAGGCTGACCATTGATACCACACATACTTAACAAATACCCCACACAGTTATCATACTCATAAACTGTGCTGCCTTGCACACATCTAGAGAAGCCAGACCAAACAGTTAAGACAAAAAAGAAACATTAGAACAATATAGTTGCATTAACCTGAATCCCAAGAACCAGGAACTCATCACTGCAACATACATTAATTATTAGCAAATGTTATTAAGTACATTTAGCATGCAATCATTTAACTGAACTTCAATGTTACAGTAAACTTTAAATAACGTCATCTTTCAAAACTAAATTAGTTTTACCATGTTTGCCCATACTTGTTTCTGGTTAGGTCAGGTGTTTACAAGTCAAATGTTGAGCATTATCATCACTGCCCAGGCTCATACCTAGTTTATTACCATATTACTTTCTACATATTATTTCTTTGAGGGTATGTCCTGAAATAATGGATTGTGAATTTGCTCAATATAATTGTGAACAAAAATGTCTCATTTTAGTTCCAGGATATTATTTAGTGTACTGTGTATGGTCATTCTTTTATATTTTGTTCATAATGACTAGAGATGTAGAAACACACACACACCCGCCCCCCGAATACACACACACACACACACACACACACACACACACACACACACACACACACACACACACACACACACACACACACACACACTGCTCTTACAAGTTATAATCCGGAGTTATTATTTGGTCCTTTTTTGACAACCAATTAATGATAGCACTCCAGTCCCCCGTAGCATTGCTGCTTTTCTGTGGTTCTCTATGACCTGCGGAGCACAAGTGGCTTTGGCCCAGGAGCAGAGCCGAGTGCTCAGGGGAAACATTAGACACTGGCGAGGTCACCCTTATTATGGAGGTATTAGATAGACTGGAGTGAGTGCATTCCGGAACCAAAGGCCAGCTGTTAGATGCCCTGCCTCATAATTAAGACCCATTTTTGAATGTCCCTTGGCAGAGTGAATTAGGAGTCCTTGAGTTGCCGTGCCGGGGCAAGGGGCCTGCGTGTGTGAGTGTGCCTCTGTGTGTGTGTGTGTGTGTGTGTGTGTGTGTGTGTGTGTGTGTGTGTGTGTGTGTGTGTGTGTGTGTGTGTGTGTGTGTGTGTGTGTGTGTGTGAGTGTGCCTGTGTGTCTGGCCCTGGGCTGGGGCTGCGATCTAATTATCTGAGATAATTGCTTGGACCTGGCTCCGGTTACAAGCGGCCCCCTTGCTCTCTCTCTCTCTCTCTCTCTCTCTCTCTCTCTCTCTATCTCTCTCTCGCTCTCATGCTCTCTTTCTCTCTCTCTTTCTCTTTCTCTCTCTCTCATTCTCTCCCATTCTCTTTTTATTGTCGTTTTTCCTCTCACTTTATCTTTATTCCTCTTCCCCCATCCATTTTTTTGTATTTTTTTTAAATTATTTTCAAATACACATTTTCCTCTTCCTCTTCCTCTTCCTCTCCCCCTCCCGCCCCTCTTACCCTCTCTTCTCTCTCTCTCTCTCTCTCTCTCTCTCTCTCTCTCTTTCTTATTCTGTCTCTCTCTCTCTCTCTCTCTGTCTGAAGGAGGACCTTATCTCAACTCTCATCTGTTCCAGGAGCTGCCTGCAGTCAGTCCAGCGGAGCTGACCAGAAAACACAATCACTCAGTTCCCACTCTGCTCGGCTTTCCCAGATTCCCTGTCCGAATCACCGGAGCACCGGGCAACTTGAACACAACAGATAAGCTGTTTTCCAGATATTATTTTTTTTCTGACATTCTGTCAAACTTGTCACGTGTCTGTCTCCTGTATTATACCTCGTCCTTTCAGCAGCATCCAAATGAACATATCATTAAGAAAGCTGTGCATGAGATATTGCCACAGATCTGTATGTAATCATCCTCTTGAGACCTGTGTCTTTCATGATCTCATCTCACTTCATCTCTAACATCCCTTGTACATTGACTTGTACCAAGAGGGAGAGAGAGAGCGCCTAGAATACAAGGATTGTAGGCTCTCTCTCTCTCTCTCTCTCTTGGTCTCTCTCCCTCTCCGTGTCCGTCTCTATCACTCTCCCCCTCTCTCTCTCTTTCCTTTCAGCCTTTTCACATAACCCTAGGCTCCAGAGACAGGTCCCTGAGGCAATTTCATGTTTTTTTAGTCCTTAACAGGCAGTTTTTAGTCAGGCTTCCTTTTTAGAATAGCCCCGGATAAATATGTCATAGCGTGGGAAACAAAGCGTTTGTTTCGTTGATCAAGCCACATCGACCAAAGAGCCACTGGGACCCGGAGCTGTGTGTTCAAACTCTCGTTTCTGTCTCGCAGTGAGAGATGGCCGCCTCCCCGCAACGTTGAGAAATAAATCACTCTCAGGCACACATTTAAAGACTCCCATTTTATGATCTCCCTCAAGATCTCTCTGGAATCTTCTCTCTCCTCTTCATCTCTCTCTCTCTCTCTCTCTCACTCGCTCTCTCTCTCATTAGTCATCTTCACTGTTTTTTTGCCACTGCAACCTGTGTTATGGCTGCATGAATATTAAACACGTCTGGAAAACAAAGTCTGGGCTTCTGGAAGTCAAATGAAAACATTTGGTGGCCCCGGAGAAGGAATTCTGGCCAAACGCAAACACAATTTACAGGCGCTTCCTCTCCTCTGGCAGTGAATCCATCACAGACTTGGTATCTGTGGTCTAATCCCCTAGGTTGAGGTAGATGGCAGAGAGAGAGAGAAAGAGAAAAGCCTCATTGTGTAAGACAAGTTTCCTTCCCATTATGCATCTCTGCTGTGTGTCCCCATGGTAATGAGGCTGCTGTCGCTTTCCTCTCAAGCTGCCTGAGGCGAAGTAGCGGTTCACCGTGGTGGTTCACAGGGCTCAGCATCTATTTAAAAACTTGTTGTCGACCAGGAGGCCTGGGACACTCATCATCTTCGTGACCCAGATATGTGCCTGTTATCGTCCAGAAATCCCGAACACAACAAAAGAAAACTTTGTTGCTGTCCTGCCGTGGATGACAAGAATTGTTTTTGTGTGTAACTATTCTGCTGGATTTCTGGGACTGTAGTCATGTTCAAACGGAGGGTGAACAGCAGGTCACTCTGGAGCGAGATAGTGTGGTGGGAAAAAGGGTCTGGAATGACTCAGGCGTCCCTGTGCTTCTCTCCGGAGGCTTTCGGGAGAGTATGATCTCCACACCACCTCTCTGTGGTAGTATGTCCCCCGGCACGCCATCACAATGGGCCTCACTGTTCACCAAGACCCCTCTCCCTGTCTTCTCCTACTACCCTCACCTGTAACAACCACTACCTAACCAGCCTCCACAATAAGACCACCATAGCATACTGTATAGAGAATAAAGTCGGGTGGGGCAGCCCTGTTGCTTCTCTCTTACATCCCCCCCTCCTCTGTCTAAGGTCTGACCCTGCTGTGAAACTCTGTACATTGTCTTTGCAGAGCTTTTCAGTGGTGACTGGTCGGGAGATTGGATGTCATTGTTTAAAGGGGGGCAAATTATACAAAATCCTTTCTCCCAAACGCTCACTCTGAGGACCGCTAACTGTGTGTCCTTTACATCTGAGACCTAATGAGTTAAAGGCTGCTGTCCCAGTCAGGCAGACTGGAGGTGAAAGGTATACAGTTAAGGAAGTATACAGTAAGAGGACACCCCTCAGTGAAACTCTCCTCTGGCTCCCACCAGCCTTGCCGGAACTGTACTTATCTAAGGAAAGAAGCTGAGTGCTGCTTTAAACGTCTCCCTCTCCTCCCTCACGATTAGGGTTGGGTACCGAGAACCGGTACCAATACGGCACCGGTTCCATACAACCGGTACCTACCCGGACCGAAATGCAACGCAGATTTCGGTGCTTCCTTTCGGTGCCTGAGCCGATTTTTTTTTTTTATTTATTAAAAATTAATAATTTAACAAAACTAGCGATAGCTAACGAGAAGTAACGTTAGTGGCGTAGATCTTTCTGAGTACGATCTATATACTTTTTTGGGTTGCTAACAGATTTCGTGGGGCACATATAAAACTGCTCCATCTCCCAATGTAGACTCTCGCCTGTGTCGCTCACGCTCATTGGTGATAATGTAGCATTCCATATGGGACTAGTGGAAACGGGATTTGTGTTGAGGAGTTGCCATGGTAATGGGTTGACTTGTGTGTGGTTTCGGTTTCAAGATAAGTGTGGTTGTTCTAAGCAGAAGTTGGATACGCTTTATTAAACGGAGAGCTACCGTCTCATCCAAAGATATTCCTTCTCAGTGTGAGTTCTTAAGAGAGCACTAACTCGGACGCTACAATAATATTGCAACAGTCTAATGACAGCGAAGAGCAGGCAGCCTTGCACAAACAGAGCTAGCCATCAATATAACGGAGAAAATGCCGAAAGGTAAACAATCAAAAGTGTGGCTGTATTTCGCACAAAAAGATTCAAACAACGCGACGTGCATCATATGCAACAACAAAATTGCGTGTAAAGGGGGGGAGAAAAGTCAAGAGGCAAAGGCAGATCAGAAATCGCAGTTTGAAGACTAAACGGAAAATGCCAGCAGCCCTAAACCTAAACTCTTAAAGGAGCAGTACACATTCACGAATCCAGTGGGTTTAAATAAATGCAAACAAAATAATATTTTTTTTTACTCTGAAGGCAAATATGCTCATATTTCTGCAAAAGAATTACTGAAGTGTGAAGTGTGTACAGAGTGTGTTTTGTATTTATTTACATTTATTTAAGTATACTGTTAACAGTTGTTAAAAGTTAATATATTGTTCATAGTTTGAAGTTAAAAGGTTTGAAGCCAAGTGTTTTGTATTTACTTTTATTTATAGTATACCTTAAACAGTTAATATATTGTTACATTTGAAGAAAACTATTTGCCTTGGCAATAAATAAGCCTTTAATGTCTTTAATTTAAAAAAAAAAGTATCGGTTCTGGCACCGTTTAGGCACCGGTATCGTTTTAAAAGTATCGGTTAAGTACCGGGATCGGAAAAAACCCAAACGATACCCATCCCTACTCACAATGTCCTCCCTCTTGCTCTCTTTCTCCTCACTTCTACTGCTGGCATTCCCACCATTACTAAGGCCAGGCTGGCGGCCGGATCAACTCCCACCTTGTGTCTAATATCCCCTTGTATAACGAGATTTTAGAACCCAACGTGAAACTTTCCTATTTAAGTAAACTGTCCTGTTGATGTTAATGCTATACTATGATTTGTGATCTCTTTTGGGTCTACAACTGTAAAAAAAAAAAAAAAAAAAAAAAAAAAAAAAACGACGTGCTGTTGCATTTGCAGTAACACATAGCATGAGATGTACTCTTTCTGTTTACACTTTCATGGTCACTGTGAAAATGCAGACTCACTCAAATGTTTCAGTGTTGCCCTTGGACCGGCCTGTGGGGGCTGGCTGGCTGGCGGCGCCCATCGGCACTGGCACAGCGCTGCCCTGTGAAGGGGTCGAGGCTGGCTGCCTCCCTCGTCAGTGGGAAACACACGTGTGGTCCTGGGAAAAACACAGCCCCAGCAGCCAGCAGCCAGGGCCCAGAAAAGAGGGGTGTTTCAGGGACACGGGCAGGGGGCGCAGTCCCTGGGAACAGAGATGTAAAAAGTGTCCTGCCAGACGAGAAAGTCCTCTGGGAGAGACGAGGGGAGGACATGGAGGACAAAAGGGGCTCCTGCTGGGTCAACCCCCCCCCCCCCTCCCCCCCCTGCTGTTCCCACTGATCTCCGGGCGATTAGGGTAAAATTAGACCCTGCCTGGCCTGTGTTAAATTGCGCCAATGTTACTTAACTGTGTTTAAACAGTGTTGAATAGCGCTACACTTTTGAACTGTATTTTAATTCAGCAATCTACTTTCTGTTAATACGAGCGAAACAGACACTGGATTTATCCTTGGCTGTGATCACGTGTGTGTATGTATATTTCATTTTCATCATGTATCCTTCCTGTGCATATAGCAGTAAATCTTGTTTATTTATATGTACACTCTCTGTGTCAGCACGCGTGCATGTGTTTTTGTGCATATGTTTATGTCAATGTACGTGGCAGTGTGTGTGTGTGTGTGTGTGTGTGTGTGTGTGTGTGTGTGTGTGTGTATGTGTGTGTGTGTGTGTGTGTGTGTGTGTGTGTGTGTGTATGTGTGTGTGTGTGTGTGTGTGTATGTGTGTGTGTGTGTGTGTGTGTGTGTGGACACGCATGTACATCCTCTGTCTGTGTTTAGGCATGTGTACATTCATAGATGTGTGTGTTTGTATATGTGAATATCTGTTGTGTTTAAAAAAGAAATGTTCACCCCATGTGTAAACCAAAAGATCTATGGCAGCCTGCATAGAGTCTTTACTCACGGAGGGCTCCAACCATCCTCTGGACTGGCTGGTGGAGGAGGAGGGGGATGGCTGATCCTAATACAGCTCTGTCCTGTGGTGGTGGTGGTGGGGAATGGCTAGCTGCTGGATCTGATGTGTGCAGCGGGCGGGGATGTGTACGGGTCGCGGCGTGGGCCCCACTGTGTTTACTCGGCCCTGAGGAGATAATGGCCCGGCTCTGACGGCCCGCTTTAAAGAAGACAGATGGGTTCGCCTCATGTATACATCTCTTTCACACACACACACACACACACACACACACACACACACACACACACACACACACACACACACACACACAAACACACATACAGGCACACATACATGTACACATACACACACACACACACACACATACAGACACACACACACACACACACACACATACATACACACATACAGACACGCACACACACACACACACACACACACACACACAGACACACACACACACACACACACATACAGACACACACACGGGGCCCAGCTGATGAACTGCTAATGGACCGGGGCTCCTCCCTCATGTGCCGGGTGATTTACGTTCCTTCAGCTGACCCAGGTCCTCCAGTATCCCACAATCACTTGAGTTCCTTGAGCCACAGTATTCTCTTGTCGGCATGACGTCTATGCTGTTAGCTTCAAGGCTGATAATATAGTTATGAGCAATAATGGCCTCAAACAGTTTCTAACTACTTAATACAGGATATTTGACCATATGTTTGTGTGTAAGTAATTATGTGTAAGTCGATGTATCCATTTATGTCTTTGACATTTACATAGATTAGGTGCAGACGGACATCACTATTCATCTATTTTCCGTTTCCCCTCGTAACTCAAAAGAATATTTGACGTTTCAAGGCTGACTAATTTGAAAGCCCGCGTCTGTGATCAGCTCTAAAGCCATCGCTCCCACAGGCCGATAAAATAAACATGAAGCCGCATTTCCACAGCATTCACAAGACCTCTGACAGCAGCTTCCCCAAGCTGGGGTGAACTTTGACAGCAGCTCCCCCGAGTTCCCAGTGGCTACTGTCACAAGCGCATGAAAGCCATCCACTCCACTGGGATAGGCAGGAGGGTCAGAGTTCGTAGTGTCCCCAGCACCACTGGACGTCATCATTAGATCATTATCAAAACGTGAATTTTGCAATAATATCTTTGCAATAATATCTTTCTTGTCATATATTGGTGAATTATTGTGTGGGTGAAGTTAAAAGTTCATGAGCAGAGAGTACCAACATCGCTGGTTCAAAAGAATCTCTGTTTACGTAAGAGATCCCATACCCAGACAGCTCTTAATGTTGTTTCGAGTTAGTTAGGGACACTAAAGAGAACGGGATTGAAGGTAAGAAGGCAAGGTGTGTGTGTGTGTGTGTGTGTGTGTGTGTGTGTGTGTGTGTGTGTGTGTGTGTGTGTGTGTGTGTGTGTGTGTGTGTTGTGTGCAGGAATTCCCTCCCCACATCAGCAGTACATTGATCTGCATGGACAAAAATTCAAGTCAGTGCATCCAATGGTGGACTGGCATTGGCCTTTACTGAGACAGCAACACTGAATACTGTAACCATTCCTGTGATGGACTCCTGCGATGTGACTAATATGACTTGTATTGCAGGCTACATCAATACATGCTGGCAAGAGCACAGCACAAACACTTCCATGGCCTCTTTCATGACCATGACAGTGTTATTATTCCATGCTGTTACATCATGTGTATGTGCATGAGTGTGTGTGTGTGTGTGTGTGTGTGTGTTTGTGTGTGTGTGTGTGTGTGTGTGTGTGTGTGTGTGTGTGTGTGTTTGTGTGTGTGTGTCTGTGTGTATGTGTGTGTGTGTGCAGTGTGTGCAGTGTGT
>NC_137920.1:54861544-54976544 GCF_963457725.1 Sprattus sprattus | reverse complement strand
TTGGAGGTTGACTGAGGTTAGGGTCATTAGTTGTACTAAGACTTTTGGAGAGATTCCTCTTTAAGCTCTTTCACCTCATTGAGACATTACTATGAGGTTTAGGCGGATTTACCTCACTGTCAGATAACACAGGGCTGGTCGCATCATTTCCAAGAATACCTTCAAAGAAAACCTTCCAAGAGCACCCTTTATTCGAGTTGACCCAGTATTACCTCACCCTTGGGGTGATGAGCACCACTCCAGGCTTTGGTCTTCTAGTCCTGTCACCTCAATTCACATTGTAATGCACATCAGGCTGGCCACCTCAGGACTCCCTTTCTTAGAGTGTTGTGGGGAAGAGATCTGTGTTGCTCAGTATGAGGGAAGCTGATATTGATGATGCTCTGACGGGTTGAAGGCAGCTCTCTCTGCCAGCAGGACTCATCAGCGAATCAGATTTGTGTTATCCATGGAGGTGATTAAAACACATAAAATGGGCATCAAGCGAGCCCTTTTGGCCCCCCACTGCTTTTCCCTTTGGCTATCGTCCAACCCCTCCAACTTATAGTGTAAGTTTGAAAGCATGGTCCATAGAAGGTCACTGTCCATCGTTGCTAATTGAAGCATCAGCCCCTTTTCTAATCAAATTTCACCACGCTATACATGCTGGATACTTTGACCAGGATTTCAAGGATTTATTGTTTTGCTTTCAAGGGTTGATTGTGTTGCTCCATTGAATGTTTTGCTTTCGAAAGTCAACATTTCACAAATATATAGCCCTATTTTAGATTAGCACAGCCATTCAGTGGATTTAGTGTTTATATTAAGTATTAAAATGGTTGAACACAGAAGACAAAGGAAAATGTAAATGTACATACAAAGAATGATACTAATGGTTTGAGTTTTCAGTCAATGAACTGTGTATCTCCTCTGTTTCACAAGCATTATGGTTTATGATGATGGTTACTACGTTTTTCTGGTTAATGATCACAGATGCTCAATCTCAATGATCTCAAATTGGATCACAAGTTGACCTAAACATGGGGGATAAAATCTAAGGGACCGTAAACCCAGGATTATTATCTTAAGCGATATCTGCCTCTGTTTGTATTCTGCATTGGTTTAAGAGGAAGGTTTTAGCGCATGCTTCTCACAAGGGAAATCTTTCACAGGATATTTGTATAATGGAGGTGTGGTGATCGGGATAAGCTTTTCGGCATTTCCACACATATGGTGTATTTCTAAATCGGCTTGTTGATCTATTTTTTCCTTCTCCCATCCCATCTCTATCCATCAGTTTTTTTTCCGGTCCCCTCCCCTCCAAATCCCTCTGCAGACTATCACCAGCTGCTACATTACCTCTGAGGACCAGCTTTTTTGTCCCCAGAAACCCTAGAGCTAAGTGCTAAGTTTATGTTTTTCCAGGAGTTCTTATGCGTTCAACTCCATTGAACCAGGCACCTGGCCTCCGATGACATGCATAAGGCTCTTACTGTGATCAGACCGAGGCAGTAACGTGGATTACATAGCCATGAAGGTCCAGTGATGTGAGGACATCCGAGCTGGAGGTGACAAGCCTGTCAACATTGGTGTTGAGCTCTTGGGGAGCAAGTGTGTGTATATGTTTTCCTGCGTGTGTAATTAGTCGAGAGCATGTGCAAGCATGTGTGTGTGCGTGTTTGTTTGTGTGTAATGATCAGGCCATGTCAGGACACGGTGATGGGGATTGGGGTACAAGCTGTTGGTGTTGTCTGTTTCCTCGTAAACTATTGCTAAAGTAGCCGCCTGTATCGTCCCTCAGTCTGCATTACATTACATTTACATGTTGTCATTTAGCAGGCGCTTTTATCCAAATGTATACACATTTTACAAGACACCCACTGGGATTCTGACCAATGGGAGTTTGAGAACTTGGAGTGGGACCAATGGAATACATTTCCTCTTCAGGGAAGGGGATTTCAGTGTGTTTGGTAGCATCATACATGACCCTCTTTACTTCTAATAAATCTGTTTGAAGGATAGCTATAACTATACCGTCATACAAGCAATTCTTTTTCAGCTGTTTGTGCATTTCTTATAGACAAATTACTGAAAACAAATAACAAAACAAAATGCAAAGAACATGAAATAGTGATACATTTATTGTGGCTTCATTTCAGCTGTCTGTTTGGTCCTCCCTGTGTGTCTGAGGCTGGAGTCTGCGCTCATGGTGGCAATGTGGGGAGCCGGTGTCCGGGCGCAGAGGGGAGGCACCTGGCGGAGTTCATTAGGCTGCAGTGGAGTGCATCCTGTGGGGGTCTCAGTGGGGGGGAGAGAGGTCCCCCTGATTACTGCTAATGACCCAGAGGGCTAGCATAACACGCAGCCAGCATCGGAGGAGCACGGCGGCCTGGGACGTGACTGCACTTCCTATGAGCTTAGCCTCATTTCCGCACGCCTTCCGTGAGTGATGGAAACACTTACTGAGAGAGAGAGCGAGAGAGAAAGAGAGAGGGAAAGAGAGCGAGAATAAGAACACACATTTTGTGTATATTCATACATTACACACCTTATATTAGGTTTCTCTAGTGTCAGGGTGTCATTACATGGGGTCTACATGGTAGATAAACCCAGAATGATTAGCTGCGCAAGCTTCACAAGCTTCATCATACGTTCCAACTGTCGGAAATTCTGCAGTATACCGGCACCCCCTTTCAGAGTTGTTAGCTCTCCTCCTCCTACTCCTCCTCTCCCTCTTACTCAGCGCCTCTCGCATTATGGAGTAGGAAGATGGAGAAAGCGACTACTTTGCCTCCCCTGACCTGGCAGATCCCTAGGAAGTGGTTGGCTTATCCCTTGATTTGATTCGGTAGCCTGAAATGTTTCAGGCTAAATATATCGGGGAAAGTGTCACAAGCACTGGAAATGTGTTGCAGATAGAGACACTGGGGGAGGTCAATAATGCATAGAGAGCCCTTCAGCTTGCCCAAAGGGAGAGACAAAATCCCTAACGGCGTTATGAGTGCAACAAGAGGCCATCCCAGACACCTCCTCTTTGGCTGTCAATGTGGCAAGAGTGTCAACAATCATGAAATGAACACAAAGACGCACAATGCACCTCACAGAAGAAAAAAATGTGTGTGGGGGGGTAACAAACACTTGTATTGACACACAGATTTCCCAGAGATAAATTAACAGGAAATGACGTACTAGCCACACTGGCACTGTAAAGGACTGCTCAGTACGGTTATCGTCAAACTAGGAAACACAGAGGCATGCATACAAAAGATACAAAGGCAAAATCACACAAGCACAAACACAAAGAGAGAGAGAGAGAGAGATAGCAAACGTACACACGCACACACACACACACACACACACACACACACACACTCTGAGGTGCGGTAAAAGTGAGCCACGGATGAGATAGCCATCATCCTGATCTGTCCAGCAGACATTTCAGCACATACTAAAATAACAGACACCATTGGATGCTGAGGCGTGACCCAGATCCTCGGTCGTCTTTCATTTGGGCTTCACCCTGAGTGAAGCAGGCCAGCCATCAGGCCTCATTTCCCCTGCAGAGACCGGTGTGTGAAAGAGAGAGACAGAGAGAGAGAGAGAGAGAGAGAGAGAGAGCGAGAGAGAGAGAGAGAGAGAAACCTCACATGCATGCACATGTAAAATTAAGACTGTGTGTCTGCATGTGTGTGTTTATTTGTGTGTGTTCATTGTAAGTATGTTACTGCATCTGTAAGTGTGTGTGGTGGGTTGTGTGCATGCAGCTGTGCGTGTGTGTGTGTGTGTGTGTGTGTGTGTGTGTGTGTGTGTGTGTGTGCGTTTGTGTGTGTGTGTGTGTGTGTGTGTGTGTGTGTGTGTGTGCTCTTGCTGTTGCTGCACAGATCTGGCCAGCGTCTCTGTACTGTAAGCTGTGGTCTCAGGGGTGGCACAGCTCATTTGCTCGCTCAATGGAGGCTGTCTCCTGCCCGGGCCTCACCGGGCCCACAGCCTCTCTGGCCAACTGGCCTCGTCCTTGCTGTGTGTGTGTGTGTCTGTCTGTGTGTGCCTGCATTTCTTTGTCTTTCTGCACATCTAGCCATGAAATATTTCTGAAAGACGGAAAAAAAGAAGGTAAGAAAGAAAAAAAGAAAGAAAACTGTTGTCAGACTTAGATGTGACATGTTTTCGCCCAGTGTTTTCGGGGAATATTCAACCGGTTCCCTGCCAGATGTTTAACCCATCCAACACAAGCAGCAGTGGCAACTTGTGAGAATGTGCCCCGTCCACTAACCCAGCGGCATATAAAAGTCTGACCCTCCTACAGGGGCAGGCATTGGGCTCATTGCCTCACCGTGATGGTCCACCCACCACATTCCGCATTGGGCAATGCCCCTTCACATTGGGCAATGCCCAGAAAGGCCCTGCTGAAGCATGGGCATGTCATGGTTAATTAAGGGGATCTCTCCCACCTTCATCAGGAAAAATGATGTTGCCGATGTTCAATGACATTGATAAAAGAAGTCACCCTGTGTGTGTTTCTCTGTGTGCATTCATGTGTGAGGGTTGTGTGTGCATTCCACTTCATATTTGCGTGTTTGTTTGTGTGTGTGTGTGTGTGTGTGTGTGTGTGTGTGTGTGTGCGCGTGTGTGTGTGTTTGTGTGTGTGTTTTTATGTGTGTGTGTGTGTGTGTGTGTGTGTGTGTGTGTGTGTGTGTGTGTGTCTGTGCGTGTGTGTGTGTCTGTGTGTGTGTGTGTCTGTGTGTATGTATGTGTGTGTGTGAGTGTGTGTGTGTGTGTGAGGACATCCAGGCAGCACTGAGGGAAATGGCCTCCCCTCGATCCCTGAGCCCTGCTTTGAAAAGCAAACTTCAGTCCTGGAGTGTTTACCTTGGCCTGGGCCGCGGCAGATCGATGATCTGCAAAGTGGATTTGTTATTGCCTTGTTTGCATTGGCAGCCCTTGAGAGCGGCCCGCTGATTACTGTCCCAGATGTCTGCCGACTGCACACGTTACTGCTGTTAGATGCTAGTCTGTGTGTGTGTGTGTGTGTGTGTGTGTGTGTGTGTGTGTGTGTGTGTGTGTGTGTGTGTGTGTGTGTGTGTGTGTGTGTGTGTGTGTGGGTGAGCATGTGTATGTGAGTGTGTGTGTGTGTGTGCACGTGTGTGTGCACGTGTGTGTGTGTGTGTGTGTGTGTGTGTGTGTGTGTGTATGCGTGCGTGCCTGTGTGTGTGTGTGTGTGTGTGTGTGTGTGTGTGTGTGTGTGTGTGTGTGTGTGTGTGTGCGTGCGTGCGTGTGTGTGTGTGTGAGAGAGTGTGTGTGTGTGTGTGTGTCTGTGTGTGTGTTAGTGTGTGTGTGTGAGTGTGTGTGTGTGTGTGTGCGTGTGTTTGTGTGCGTGTGTGTGAGCATGTGCGTGAGTGACTGCTTCATCCTTCCCCTCCATCCATCTGGCTCTCTATCTCTCTACTGTCCTTGAAGGGAATCCCCAGGTCCTGTAACACACCCCCACCAGGGCACAGTCTCTCCACTGCCCTTCAAGTGGTATTCTCCATGCTATTCCACACAGAGGCTAACCCTCTTTCCCTCTGACTGGAGCTCTGGCAGATATGGACTGTTTGAGTCTATGAGACAAGTACATTATTAATTGATTTTATATTCACCATCTCTATGAATTGAGGTGAGTTCCTAGCATCAAACATAAATATAACACTTATGTACACTTCCTGCAATGTGGATATTGATATTGATATTAAAACATAACTCTTCACTCTGTCTGTTCACCATCTGTACAGTGCAAAGGCAAATGTAAGTGATACTTATTCTTTTCTTATATTAAGCCCATACGTTGAACATCCTGCATGGATGACAGGTCCCCGGCGCTCTGTGAGTGCGCTGTGGTTTGAACCTCCAGCCCCATGGAGAGGGCCTGTAGAACCTGATAATGTAATAATTTCCTGATAACGTAATAACCCTGATAATGTAATAAAAAAATCCTTCGTAAGTCCCTAAAAGATGTAATAAAACCTGATAATGTAATAATATCCCAATAATGTAATAAAGTGCATTTCCCAATAATGTAACAATCGCCATACCTATAATGTAATAAAATGTTACATTAATTGGAAGTTATTACATTATCAGGTTAGTCTCAATTTTGCAGAACCTGATAATGTAATAAATTCCTGATATTGTAAAAACTTTGGTCAGTGCTGAAATGTTGGGACACTAGTTATTCAGACCAAGTAGTGATGCTGTGTAGACAACCACCCACTATTGTTTTGCTCATATTTTGCCAATCCCAATGGTATAGGCCTTTAGCCTCACAAGCCAAACCTGTACAGCAAGAAGCTGTACAAGGGTCTGGCACAACACGATTTTCAGTGTGGGCGGGATTAACGGTTGTCTGTTAAGTTGCCTCTGCACGCAATGCCACGCAATAGGAATGGCGCTACAACCAATCCGAGCGACTGACGAATGACAAAAGACGATTTGATTGGCCTGGTACAGTATGTGCCCATTAGCTGCCGGTCTATAACATACCAAAATGTTCTTATTTTTTCTCTATTAGTTGATTACCACTGAATATCCCTTTCACCATTGTAAAAATTGTGCATTCGCAATCATATAAAATATATACTGTATCTGCTAATAGTGAAGCAGTAGGTCTCTGGACAGCTTCACTGTTTGGACCTCTGAAACTGGAGACCTGATGCTACAGCACCAACCAAAGTTATTACAATATCAGGTAATTATTACATTATCAGGTTCTGCAAAATTATTGGGAAATGCACTTTATTACATTATCGGGGTATTATTACATTATCAGGTTTTATTACATGTTTTAGGGACTTATGAAGGAATTTGTATTACATTATCGGGAGTTATTACATTATCGGGAAATTATTACATTATCAGGTTCTACAGGGCCATTAGCCAGGGCAAGAGGAGGTGACGAGAAAGCTCAGACCTGGAGCCCCACACTGGGACACTCTCAGCAGTACCTCTCCCTGTCCGTGTGGGGCAATCAGAATGACCTCCTGACACTTTTATGGGAAAACAAGTTTGTCTGGATTTATGAGGGGTTTTTTTCGGTCAGGCTGCAGTGAGGTTGTCCAGGGCCAAAGGCTGATTGCCTCTGTCAGCACGTAT
Organism: Sprattus sprattus; assembly: GCF_963457725.1. Classification (NCBI taxonomy): domain Eukaryota; kingdom Metazoa; phylum Chordata; class Actinopteri; order Clupeiformes; family Clupeidae; genus Sprattus; species Sprattus sprattus. The sequence continues at coordinate 54,969,440 of NC_137920.1, read as the reverse complement.
TAAATGTTTATGCTGTTTGTCACGGACACTCATCCTTTTATTGGAACCGGTTTACGGCCTTTTGTCCCCCTCCTCAAGTACACGTTTCATGAGGAACACAGGCCTCTGGATATCTGAATGGCTCTATCGAAAAACAGTGGCTATGATAAGTAACTAAAAGTGTTACATCTATTGGTGTTTTGTTTCAAGAAAAATTCAAATGGAGATATTCTTAGCTAACATTCTTTTCAGCTTAGAGAGCGGCCCTGGTTCGATGGCAGGTTGCTCGGACCAACAGACGCTCAGAGCAACACTGCGTCCACAGTCCATAGAGCTGCTGTTGACTCCATTCAGGGAGTCATTCCCCCAGTAACATAATGCCATGATGGCAATAATATCAGCAGTAAAGTATGCAACTTTAAACCTTTTAACTCCACATGGAAATCTTCTCTCTCCCTTGCTTGCTCTCTCTCTCTTTCTCTCTCTATCTATCTCTCACGCCCCAATTGCGGGTGACTTTTCATCAACAAGATTACACCGGTTTAAAAGGGGTTTAGTACTTTCTGCTGGCGGATGAAGCTCTATGTTACCATTGTGCTGTTCTTCCCACCACCTCTGTGACATTCCTCCATAGTCATAATGGTGAGATTAAACATCTCCTTTTATCTCCATGCTCAACAGATGCTCTTAAAGCCTCTGGTTATAAATGTATATTGTCTTTATTTATTTATTTGTTTGTTTGTTTGTTTGTTTTGCACTAGTTTTTTTTAGACACTGTATATCTGAAGTAATTCTGCCCTGTCAAAGACTGTGATTGTGATCAGGCTACATCCGCACTAATATGCTTTAGTTTTAAAGCAAATCACCTATGCCTGGCGTCCATACTAAAGATTTTTTGAGCCCATAAAACGCTGCTGGCCCCCGCTTTGAAAACTCTAGGGTTGCGTTTCAGTGTGGAGACTTTTGCAAACAATGACGCAGCCCCCCACGTTCACTTCCTGACTGGCTCTCATCAGTCACAACGTATCCTTCCCTGATTTGTGGCACTCCTATCACATGACCCTCTTCCGTATGGATGGAGATTATTTCTGATACAGAGCTAAAACACTTGTCTGAACAGAGATTGTTTCCATTTTCAAACACTGTTTAAAAAGATTTAAACTTATTACAGTAGTGTGAACATAGCCTCTGCCTCTTCTACACATCAAAGATATATTGTTTGTTCAGTTATTCCAACAATGTTGCAAACCGTATGCAGTGACCTTGTAGATTCCAGTTGCCATGTATTCTCCCAGTAGCTGTGGCAGAAATGTTTGGTGACAAAACCAGCGGGAGAAAAAGAACCAATAGAGAATAGAATACAGGAGAAGAAGGGGCAGGGCCTCAGAGAATAATCAAGACGTCAAGATCATCTCTGTCATCATTACAGACACACTTGCAAGCATGTACACACACACACACACACACACTCACTCACACACACACACACACACACACACACACACACACACACACACACACACACACACACACACACACACACACACACACACTCACAAAACCCAGTGTAGCAATTAAGGCAGTGACATGCCTGCTGCTCCCCCCTGCTGTGCTGTCTGTTTGTGTGTGTGTGTGTGTGTGTGTGTGTGTGTTTGTGTGTGTGTGCATGTGTGCATGTGTGTACATGTTTGTGTGTGTGTGTGTGTGTGTGTGTGTCTGTCTGTGTGTGTGTGCATGTGTGTGTGTGTGTGTGAGTGTGTGTGTGTGTGCATGTGTGTACATGTTTGTGTGTGTGTATGTGTGTGTGTGTGTGTGTGTGTGCGTGTGTGTGTGTGTGTGTGTGTTTGTGTGTGTGTGTGTGTGTGTGTATGACTATGTGTGTGTGTGTGTGTGTGTGTGTGTGTGTGATAGTGTCTGACCTGAGGAGTCAGCCTGGTGCCCAGAAGTAGCCCTTAAGCAGCCGGAGCCACAGCATCAATCAATCATATCAGTCTACCCCTGCTGCGCACACGCCATGCCAGCTGTCAGCGCACTGATAAATAACACCACACCACAGAGCCAGAGGTCCGGGGAGATCAACGTCACTGGGAGGGGAAGCGCAAGTCGGAGAGGAGTCAGCCTTGAGCACGTCTGCACTGATAGCCACTTCAGTTTGTTTGTTTGTTTGTTTGTTTGTCTGTGTGTTTCATTGCTTGTTTATTAACCATTGAAACCCCAAGCTGAAGCCCAGAGATGAAAAGCAGGCCAGCAATCTTAACTCACTTAAAACTAAGGGCATAATAATCACAGTCACCGTCTGTGTGTGTGTATATATATATATGTATCTAGCTGCCTCCCTTTCTATCTAACTTTCTATCTATCTATTTATCTATCTATGTCTTAGAAACACATATACACATTACATCTGTATTTCCTCCACCAGTCATCTATCTATCTCGCTCCCTCACAGACGTAGACACACTCTCTCACGTACAAATAAGATCATGCTTCGTGTACATAATGCCCTTTGATTTCCTTCGCATTGCCATGTGCACACGGATGTCTGAATAATGCACAGACCTCCACTGAGCCCGCCTTACAGTGACAATGAACAGCGGTACAGTCAAACTCCTCGCGCCCTGAAGTACGGCGTCTGTGTGCGTCAGCCGGTCTGCCGGCCTGCCGGAAGTGTGAACCAAAACATCCTCAGGGAGAGCCGTCGGCAGGACTAAACACATCCTGAGAGTTCACCTCACGCACGCTCAGAGGTGGCAGCCGCGACGACGCCGACGACGGTGTCAAATGCAAACACAAGTGGGAGGAACTGTGTAGAGTTTGTTGCAGTTTTTTTGTTGCAGGAGGACCGTTATACAAACACAGTCAGACAGCCCCAGAGCCAGACGCCAGCGATACAACGACAGGTCATCTATCGTCTGCGGCAGACAGTTTGACCCAGCTAAACCTCATCAGCTGCTCAAGGAGGCAGAGAGAGAGAGATGTATAAATGGATAGAACGAGACAGAGAGAGAGAGAAAGAGAGAGAGGTAGAGAGAGGCAGAGAGAAAGGCCCTTCCTGCTCAGTAAAACAACTGGCCGTTTCAACGTTTTCATGTTAAAAGACGTACTTAAAGCCCAAACACCACAAGCATACTGTAAACCAGATATGCCTTCAAGAAACAGATCCTACTGGTAATGATTCAAAGCACGACTTTTAACTGGTAGTTTCATTTTACACGGACAGTGAGAAATAGTAACCATCTATTTAAAGTTAACATTCATAAATCATACTTTATCCACTGTATTGGGACGGGAGCGCTTATGTGATCGCTACTCGCGCTGCTTATGCTAGGCGCAGCTATGACTGGATGAGTGAGGGCTTGGTACAAGTCTGTCGGCTGCCACGGTAGTGTGTGGAGCCCATTAACATTTCAACATAAACACAGAGTTGCTTCATTAAGTTTGGGTGTAATACAACACTTCGATGAGATCCATTAGGCCCCCTCGACAGGAAAGGGAACCACAAGCACGCTTTATTTTGTCGGGCATCCATTATTCAGAGCACTTTGCCGCGCTCTGTTTGCATACAGCTCACTCAGGGTCCACTCACGGCCCCTCGGAGCGCTCGGTCCCAGTGGGACTCATAGTGCATAGGATGTCTGAAGCAGCGGTGGCTCAGCGTCTCTTCTCCTCCCAGGGCATGTCCACTCTTTGTCCGACGGAGGTGTTCGAGGATGACGGCCGCGGGGTGTGTGCACGGGTGAATCAGAAGGTGAGGCGAAGCGAATGTGAGATGATGAAGCCCTATTTTCTTTTTTTCTTTGACAGAGAGCGAAGCCCCTTCACAGACACATCAGGAGATGGACAGGAGTATGAAAGAGTGCTTTATGTGTGGCTGTCCTCTTGTCTCTCATGTGAGGGCCGTCTGCCCCCCGCCCCCCCCCCCGCCCTCCCTCTGGCCCATACAGTCAATGTGCTGCCCGAGGTGTCGAAGGAAGTCATAGAAGCCTGAAAAGTCCTGATGGTAGAAAACAAATAGTGAAAAAAAAAACATAGAAGAAGTGGTGCTCCGGGTGATGCGGACAAACACACACACACAAACACACACACACACACACACACAAACACATTGAGAAGGATCATCCTCTCGCTCAGATGCACAGAAAAACACACACACACACACACAAACAACACAAACAACACAGACGCAGCACACATACTCACACACTCACTCTGCCATTAAACCTCTAGGACTAATTGCAGGACAACCCCCCCTCCACTCAGCCCCCCTTGCACCGCTCCATACCCTCTCTTCAGGATGCTGCTGCTTTTAAAGGAGGCTGACGACACAGGAGGAGCTGAAGGGGAAGATCTGCAGCGTGTGAAAGAGAGCGTGAGTAAAAGCCCTCAGCCAGGCCACTGATGGGATTACTAACACTCTCACAGCCTGAGGACAGAAGAGGGGGGGGAGGAGGAGGAGGAGAAGGGCTGGAGAGATAGATATAGAGAGGGAGATGAACAGAAAAGGGGGCTGCAGTGAAAGTGAGTAAATGATTTAACAGGAAACTCTAATGTAATGAAAGTGAAGGGTGCTTGTAGACACTTTGGGGAGTGCTGCTACCTATCATGCGGTTAATCCTGGGGGGCTTACGTCTCCATTAACACTCACACGTCGCTGTTAAGCACTCGTCACCACGGCAGCCGCTCTCAGGAGTGTGTTACAGCAGTGGGGACGGAGGCGCGTGTGTCTACAACAGACCGCGGTGCCGGGCCTGAGGAGGCGGTCAGGAAGCAGAGGGACTGCAGGCTGACGTTTGGGACTGATGGGCTGGAGGAAGAGGAAGAAGTGTGTGGTTAAAAGAGGGGGAGTGAGGTGTGGGGTGGGGTGGGGGGCGGTGGGTGATGAGATGCTGCTCTGATTTGTGGGGATGAGCTTGGAGATCGGAACAGAAGAAGGGGAGAAGCATCTCTATGTCTCTTTGGGTTTGTTCCCCTCCATCTTAGTCCCAGTGGTGGAGTCTTACTGAATGTTTTCCTCTTTCCATTAGTCTTATGAAGTAAAACTTTAGTCAGTTTTCTGTGGGTAACATAAGCATCAGCTGTGACATCATACCCTACAGGCTTGCTATTACGGCTTGGGATTTGCCTCAGTCAGTTATGTTTTGGTCATATCTCAGTACCCAGTCATTCAATCATTTGAAATATTATATGATATGTAATTATGTGCATGTATAAATTCTAGATTGTGTTACTCATATATTGATGAGCTCTGAGAAAACTGCAAGGAGCTCTGTATAGTCCGATAAATAATGTGCAACCACGTTTGCCTGAGCATGATCCCTCTCTCATGGCTTGCGGTGCTTTCCCTCTGAGAAGAAGAAGAAGAAGAAGAAGAAGAAGAAGAAGAAGAAGAAGAAGAAGAAGAAGAGAAGAGAAGAGAAGGCTGCAGTAGGCCTGAACTCTCGCCGTCGGCACAGATTCCACTGTACATCAAGGCAATGACTAATTCTTCCTGTGTCACAATTTACTCTTGTTTTCCTAAGTACTGATAAAACAGTGTGTCTAAACAGTGAAGCACTCCCTTTCCCCTTCAGATTTACTGTCCACTGAGGAGGAGGAGGAGGAGGAGGAGGAGGAACGCAAGACGTTGCAGTGATTCACTTCTTCATGTTGCAGTACACCGTTTAAAACCACGCTTTTAAAAACCACAGATTTTACAGCAACTAGCGCCGCTAGGGTAGGAGACAGCCGCAAGGACAGACATTACTTCCTCCACCATCTTTCTCTCATCTGAATATATGTCCGTACAGCATGTTCACACTATATAAGACACATTTTCACCCCATGCCGGAGAAAAACACGCAGGGAAGGGCAGGGTTGGATGGAGTTCCGTCTCTCTCTCTCTTTCTCTCTCTCTCTCTCTCTCTCTCTCTGTTTCTCTGGGTCTGGTAACGCTCACCACATGGAGGCCTGTGCTGCATGAGTGTGGTCTTGATGGGATCTGTGTGGAAATTTCGCGGTGGTGAGATAAGCACGCGGTGCGTCCGCTGGCAGCTGTGCTGGACATGATCCCCTCGCCTGTTTTATTTTCACTATGATGAAAATCACAGTTGCTCTTTCAGACCTTGTGAACACTTATCCACCAGGGACCTGAAGGTGATTTCCACTTTTAAGAGCCAGAGGATGGTATGGTCCAGCAGTCTATCTCTCTCTCTCTCTCTCTCTCTCTCTCATCACACATACACACACACACACACACACACACACACACACACACACACACACACACACACACACACACATACAAACACACACACACACACACACACACACACACAATCCTTAGTTGATAGATGTGTCTGCTTATAACATACATACTCATATACTCATGCCCAGTATTCTCTCTCTCTCTCTCTCTCTCTCTCTCTCTCCCTCTCTCTCTCCCTGTCTTACCGGTGATCTGTTCCTCCCTGTGCTCCTCCCCCCTCTTCTCTCTCTCTCTCTCGCTCTCTCTCTCTCTCTCTCTCTCTCTCTCTCTCTCTCTCTCTTTCTCTCTCTCTGCTGCCTCCATCTCAGGAGACACATTATTATTTCATAGTGCCATTTTAAAGGCTGGGTGTGAGGCTGGAGGAATGCAGGCAGTGACCGGCTGTCAGACAGTCTGAAAGGGGAGGGAGATGAGGGCCCCTGTCCAGAGGATGAACTCACGACCTCGCCATCCAGAGAGTCTGTTTTATCATCCGGCCTCTGCTCTCCGTAACCCGAAAATAAACTGCGACAGGATGAGCATGTATGCCCAGAGTCGTTGTCTACACCCTCTTAGGTTCCGTTTAGGACTGCCAGCCCAGCCATCCCCTGCTATGGTGATTTGGACTGGGTGTCCACAAGATGACCCGATGGGAGCTGGAGCTGGAGTTGGAGCAATGTCAGATTTCAGTCTTTCAGATTGTTCTCCTGCTCCCGCAGCTACTTCAGGGCTATTTCACGAACACTAGGACAGAATGTCTGCTGCAGTGAGAGTTCATGAATAGTCAGTGGTGGAGTGATAGTGGGACGGAAGCACGGGCCAAAGGAAAATGGTGAGAATGACCATATTCAGACCCATTCACCACAACATGCATGTGCAACAGTTGTAACAGTACAGGGGTCAGGAAACTAACATATGCATATATGCACTGAATTTGAACACTTATTTTATTTAATTCTGTACACATCACATTTCAGACGACACAACTGCCAAATTTCATCCACACACAGATTCCAAATGCATTTAGCTTACTGTGACATGGGAAATATTAAATTCTACTCTTTATCTTTTGCCTCTGAAAAAGTTCATAAGGATGTGCTTTATGGGCAGATATGAAGGTAGCCATTCCCTTTTTCCCAAACTCGGTTTCAAACCGCCCCCCCAACTCCTCTTGAAATAGTTTTTGTGGTTGATCTGCTGCCCTGGGAACATGCATATCCTCCCAGGAATCAATGGGCAGACACGCACAGACAGCAGCTTTTATGAAGTGGTATAAAGTTATCTCTCCTCGGCCAGTCTGGCCGGCTGAGTGTTTACCAGCAGATAGTGGGGAGCTGGGGATGAGAGGTGGTGGGGATGAGAGGTGGTGGGGGTGGGGGTGGGGCTGATGGTGACGGAGGGGGTGGGGGTGGTTGTGGGGATTGGAGGGGTTGCGGCTGCCCCTGCCTGTTGCCTGCGTATTAGCAGCTGTCAGTGGGGCCGGAGTGTGGCTGACGCACCGCAGCGGCCTGGAACAAGTGCAGATAGCCACTGGCCCCCACATCAAAGCCTGCTCTGATAGCGTAGTGCTGTTTCATGTGTGAGGTATCTGTCCACAGAGGGCAGAGTGTGCACACACACACACACATACACACTCCACACACACCCTTTGCACGTGCAAATACACATGCACACACATTACACAAATAAGACAAAAAGTGCATTGGCATGCCAAGCATACACACACACACACACACACACACAAAAAAAAACACACACACACACACAAGGCCTTCCTTCCTCATCTCTGCCCTGCGTCTGATCTCTCAGACCAGACGACTTCCTCTGTGCCGGCCTCCCTTTATCACACCAGAGGAGACTCTGGCCCACTACTCTGCTCCTTTTTCGCTTTCTTTTTACACTTAGTCATGAGGGTGGAAGGATCTAGGCAGTGCTCTTGATAATCTCATCGGTGGAGGTTCATGTATACCACACTGCTGGGTCCTCACTTCCTCCTTATCATTTCCTTGGTTCTTTTAAGGTTTCATAACTAGACTTTTATGGAGTCATTATATTGGATAACTTAGTTCAGTTTACTGTTCATCAGTTTATCTCTCATTGCCCACACTTACATATTGAGTATACATTTATATAACCAATTACTTACTTATTTTAAATATGTAAGGAACTGATTTTCTGATAACACTAGGCTGCTAATTCATAGCTGTGAACAACAACCCTGCAAACAAAGTCCAGTGAGACGAGGGCCATTTCCAGAAACTAAACACGTTATTGTGTTCATTTACTTAAGTAATGTGCTCCTTTTAACGACAGGACAGAATTTACAGGAGACTTTTTTTCCCCGGCTTTATTCCATTTTCCGGAGCCCTTTCATCCTGATTGCAAGCTGGCCGGCAGTTCTGGAAAAGTCATTTCTGCTTTGGAGATAAGCTCCCTTTTTTTCAAAAGGCCTCAAAATCATAAATTAAGTCATTCATATCAGAAGAAAAAAAGAGGAACCCATCCCTCTCCTACTGACCCAAACCTTTAAACTCATTTACGGAGAGAGAGGCAACAGTGGCTTCTTCCTGCCGGGGCTGGGGGCGAACAAGAGACCTTTTGATTTGTCTTAAAGGGGGTACTGGGCGTTTTCGGGATGATGGCTCTCACAACCGGGAGGTCACAAGGCTCTAATAGGTTTAGCATCGACTGGCCTCTTTCGAAGCGCGTCTATTAGGCCCTTATTTGATTTGTGCCTATTCATTTGCAGTCCCAGCAGCAGCAGCGCGTTGGCCCTCTCCCCCTAATTGGTTCTGTCTCTGCCTTGGTGTCATTAGATTAAGTCCGACTCCCGGACACTTGTAGTCTGCGCTTGTCTGTCCATTTGTACGGGCCCTAATGTAACACAAAATTCATTACTGATCAAATTAGGGTTCGGCTCTCTCAGACATGGGGTGCTCCGTCTCACTCTCTCACTCACTGGCTCTCTCTCTTTCTCGCTCTCTCTCGCTAAAATTAGGGTGAAGGCTCAGCTGATGGAGAGAGGGTCGAATTGGAGGAGAAGGCGGAATAAAAGATGAGAGAGAAGGCAGGGATGAAAACGTAGTCAGGATGTGCGTGTCATGTTTCCTAGGGGGTCAAATGGACCTCTGCTATGATAGAGCACTTTGGCACAATTTCACCCACTCAATGTGGAGAACACCCCCCGTCAGAGGACACATAGCCACTACTGGTGTTTCATGAACCCTACTATCGAGCCCATTGGCACTAGCACCTAATGTGTAATTTCTGGGTCCTAATGGGCCACTGGGGTTTTGTACCAGTATGTGAAGTATCCCTGCAGGAAGGATAGATGCAAGCCAACATTGGATGCCAAAAAGCTTACGCTATCCTTCAAGCCATTTAAACAAAGCCCCTAACCTTTCTCTGCAGGACCATTTGAACAAGCTGCCGGTCTATTTTCCCAGAGCCCAATCAGACAAAAATGTTCTCTGCACCTTGTACTGTGCATGAGATAACACGCTGACGTGGCATATTAGCATGCCAGACACCCCGAGGTGTGAACATCCTGATCCATACACTAGACATACACACTGCAATACTTTCATCCTGATCCATACACTAGACATACACACTGCAATACTTTCATCCTGATCCATACACTAGACATACACACTGCAATACTCTCATCCTGATCCATACACTAGACATACACACTGCAATATACTCTCATCCTGATCCATACAATAGACATACACACTGCAATACTCTCATCCAGATCCATACACTAGACATACACACTGCAATACTCTCATCCAGATCCATACACTAGACATACACACTGCAATACTCTCATCCTGATCCATACACCAGACATACACACTGCAATACTCTCATCCTGATCCATACACTAGACATACACACTGCAATACTTTCATCCTGATCCATACACTAGACATACACACTGCAATACTTTCATCCTGATCCATACACTAGACATACACACTGCAATACTCTCATCCTGATCCATACAATAGACATATACACTGCAATACTCTCATCCTGATCCATACACTAGACATACACACTGCAATACTCTCATCCAGATCCATACACTAGACATACACACTGCAATACTCTCATCCAGATCCATACACTAGACATACACACTGCAATACTCTCATCCTGATCCATACACCAGACATACACACTGCAATACTCTCATCCTGATCCATACACTAGACATACACACTGAAATACTCTCATCCGGGAGAGCATGGCCACTCTGCTGGCAGCCACTGCAGAAATGCTGCCCTAACTGCTGAAATTTGATTTCCCTACTCCCTCCGTAATGATGCGGAATCAAATTTGGCTTATTGGTGCTAACCACACACAAATTCCATTTCGCCGGCGAACAAGACAACAGACGAGAAAGCGTTAGCCTTCTGATCCCAACACGGTTTCGTACTACTTTTGTGGGATGTATTTGTTCATTTTTTAATGTTTCAAATACTTCATTTAAGAAACAAAGCTGTTGGCGTTGGGAATATAGAGTATTAACGCATACTGCATACTGATACAATGCAGTGCATATGTTTGAGAGTGTGTGAGTCTTATATTTAGCCAGCCTTGTAAAAACAATGAAACGGAACGGAAACAGAGTCTTTTGCTTTCCACTACCACGTAAAAATAAACACGAATGCAATGAAAGAACATTAATACAAACATTCAATGAAATGTTAACAGTTAGACGTCCCTGGGCCAAACCATCACATCAGGAGACTTTTTCACCACACAGACGGTCCTGTGCGCCAGGCTTGAACCAAATCCATAGTTATTAATAAAGTCAGATACTGAATGGCTTTGAAACTGAGTAAATTGCTCCAAATTTGGAGTTGCTTTCAAGCATAGCCCCGCAGATTGATATGGGAGGTCCTGTTGCTGGCTGTGGACTTTGGAACCGCTTTCTATTTTGCCTGATCTTATCTTGCAATAAAACATTGGCGTCCTTACAACCCTAAACATTCGAAATTCTGTGGTGTTTATTGTAAATCTCTGTGTTCAAACAACGTCTCAAAGTGGGCTTGGTTGATATATGATACTGTTCCATAGAAATATTTCCCCTGTCAACAAATGCTTGAATAGACATTGGCATGTTATGGTGGAATTAACATGGCTATGCATTACACTTGACAATTTGCCTTACCCACAGATACTTTTCCTGGGGAGCCATACTAACAAAAATCTTACCTTAAATTACATTACTGCTCATGAATGCCTCACTGGCATTCAATTATGTTTTCAATTAATCTGAGTGACCTTGAATTGCACTTCCAATGTCTCAGATTCATTGATTTATTCAAACAACACATATTCCAGTATAACACACCTTGTTAAACAACATTTCAGTCAGTCTAGACGTGTACTGTAAAATGACATCTTACTCAGTGCACTTATGAACTGGCTGCCGACATATGACTGAGACCTCATCTGGGTAATTTAATGCCCTGAGCTTGGAATAAAACCCCCTTTTGTTTCAATGGAAAAACTGGCTAAACAGTCCTCGTTTTCTGCCGGTGTGTTTGCATTGGATGTCTCTGCTCGTATTCATCTGTGGAGGCGGGCGGTGATTATCTGCATTAAGTCAGCGGTGGCGGAGGCTTGTCGTAACACAGATATGCATCTCGGGCCATGGCGCTACACGGCTGACTGACCGGGGCCACGCTTCGGGCTCGCCGCGCCTGCTCGCCCAATCAAACCCCGATTCCGCACTTTTATGCGCTTGACTGGGATATCGGTCGCTAACATACCCGTTATCTAAGCATCCACCAGCCTGGTTTGGAACAGCGGAGCAGACCCACTTTACATCTCTTTCCTCTCAGCTCCTGCCGTAAGGCCCTCGTGTTTTCCTCTCTCTGACTCATTCATGATCTAAGAGGGCATGTAGCATATCTTAAAGGCAGATGAGAGATCCCAAGCCCAAGGCATTCATTTCAAACTGAAAGGGGAGAGTTTTGTTTCTGTCCATGCTTTGATCATGTTTTCACACAAGACAAGACAGTTGCGTGGTCACTCTATATGTGCTGACCAATATCTCAAGCGGATTTCCACAAAAGGCAAGAAACACTTAACATAACTGCATCGATCAAGTTTGGTGGAATATTGACTAACATCGTAGTGAGAGGATCTGGATGGTCACTTCTAATGTGCTGTAAGAACTAATCTGTGTAAATAAATGGATTATCCCTAAAAAAACAAACAGGATTGCACGTAGTAAAAAAGTAGTCCTGATGTAAATCTATTAAAAATCTATAAAAATCCATGGCAAGTGTAAACAGTATTAAACAAGTTGTAGCTCAAAAGAGAGTCAGGCTTAGGTAAGTAAAAAAGTGAGTAAAACTCAAAGTTATGCATTGCAGGTACGTACGTGTATTCAGTGCCCACCCACCCCCCCCCCCCCCCCCCCCCCCCCCCCGCCCACCCCCCCACTGGTTTTGCATTGCTGTTTGTCAACAACATTTTACCATGCATCCTTATCAAAGATGCTTTAACCATTTGTTTTTTTTAAATGTTAGAGGGCCAACCATCTTTAAGTTACTACCAGTTCATCTCATTGTCCTATTTCTGACTAGCCTGAGCCAGAAGTGGCCCCTCTGTCAGCACCAACATGGATGCTTGCGTCGGTTTGCCACTCCACAAAGTTAGCTTATTTCCTCCCCACTTATTGCTCCTGAAGTTGTCCTGTATACTGGGGAGAGCCGACATGGCTCTGTAAAATGACCCCTGATTGCTGGGGACGCGGGCCGCTAGCGCTTCATCCCGGCCAGGGATGACTACACCTCCGCCACCGAAAAGGGGCCATCTCACTAACGTGCGAGCGCTAACCAGAGGCAGCTGGGGCCTCTGCAGAGGGAGAAGACATTTGGGCAACATAACAAATCAGAGGGGGGATAAGTATAGTACCGGTGTGGGTTACCCAGTTGCCCCCAGAATCCTCGGCTGCAGCCCCTTGCTGAGGATACATAAATTGGACCAGGGAGAGGGAGAGACTCCGTCTCTGTACTGGCACACAACCTCTGATTAGGGCCTCCTTTGTTTCCCCTTTGATCTCACTAACCCCCCCACCACCATATATACACACACACACACACACACACACACACACACACACACACACACACACACACACACACACCACCATACACCCTCCCCTCACCCCACCCCTTCTTTTTTGCCATAATGCAGCATTCAATGCGTCTGTCACCGCAAGCCTTTCATTTGCAGGCAATGTGGTCCGAATCAGAGAGACGCAGAGAGGCTGACTCTCTCTCTCTCGAGTGTGTGTGTGTGAGTATGTGTGTGTGTGTGAGTGTGTGCGTGTGTGTGTGTGTGAGTATGTGTGTGTGTGTGTGAGTGTGTGTGTGTGTGTGTGTGTGTGTGTGTGTGTGTGTGTGTGTGTGTGTGTGTGTGTGTGTGTGTGTGTGTGTGTGTGTGTGTGTGAGTGTGTGTGTGTGTGTGTGTGTGTGTGTGTGTGTGTGTGTGTGTGTGTGTGTGAGTGTGTGTGTGTGTGTGTGTGTGTGTGTGTGTGTGTGTGTGTGTGTGTGTGTGTGTGTGTGTGTGTGTACGTGCACTTGGGATGCACGCTTAGGAATCACTTTTTGGTGCTGGAGTGTTTTCCAAGGTTTTCCACTGGGCAGCGTGTGGACGAACAACAAAGCCATTTTTATATCACGTGAAAGTACAGGATTTATATGTCCGAGTGGGCCTGAAGTGAGAAGAGAGAAAGTAAGAGGATTATAGCGATTCAGAGAACAGCTCCAAAGCCGGCCTTATCGGGGCATTCTGGTGTGGAATTGTTCCGTGGGGGCATTTTTCACTGTTTCGTACTATTTCTAGACTGCCCATTTGCAGCATGTCAACCATCTGTGGCAACAAATGCAAAACTGGAAATGTGATACGATCTGAAAATGGACATGGAAATCAACTCTCAATACTGGCATATTTGCATATATCTTAATCCTCCGCGCAACAGACTGATTGGGAATTAAAACAGAAAGAGAAAGTGCACAGTCTGTGTCTCCAAAGTTACACAACGTGGTGCATTAGATCGACCCAAGAGAGGCTTTTAGGTCATTAGTGGTGCTCATAAGCTTAAGTCCTCCATAAGAATGGGCCACACTCACATTCCACTGGGAGCCCAGGTCCAGAGTGGCACTGCAGTCTGAGCTCCAGCACAGGGAAAGTGATATCATTGCAGATTACTCCAGATAAACCTACAGTCTCTACACATATCTTTCTTTCTTTCTCTCTCTCCCTCTCTCTCTCTTTCTCTCCCTCTCTCTCTCTCTCGCTTTCTCAATAAAGAATATAAATTATTGAATATGTTGCCCATTTCTCATTCCTTCCATTCCATTCCATGCCCAAATGTTTCTTTTCAATAGATAGATTTTTACCAACAAAAAAAAGTATTCTTTCCATTCAACGTACCAATGCAGAAAGATTTCTTTTTACAATTTATATTTTTATATCCCTTCTCTATCTGCATTCTCAAAGAGTTTAACTACGAAGAGTTTTTAGAATCCATTGTGCATGCTTTAGTGCACAACCCTAACCTTAACCTGCTATGTGTGTGTGTGCAGTACTCCAACCCGACCTGGTAAAGCAGCTAAATAAAGCCTGCCTCCTCGACGGAGAAGACGGCGAGACACACGAGGGTCAGAGAGAGAGACAGAAGAAGAGAGAGACAATGGAAGAGAGCACGGCTTCAAGGTCTTCAGACATGATTTCAACTTTACAGTGTCGACCTCTGGATGACTTGACTGGAGCCCTGTGTGACCTAACGTTATGTCAAATGTGTCCCAGGTGTGGACTGTGACCGGAGAGGTGAAAGCCACGCACTCAGCAGCCCCGAGATTGATGTCCTCCTTCCTGCCCCGCGCACCCTCTGATGTCCCGTTGGCTAGGCAACGGTCTGGGAGAGTCCAGGGGAAGGCATGCACTGGATTCAGAGCGGGGTCTCTCCTTTTCTAGAATGCTTGGCAGGGAGCAGTGGCTGAGAAAATGCAGAGCACCCCCTTACACACACTCACACACATACACACACACATACACACACACTCATCTTCACTCTCTCTCTGACCCAGGCACCCTGACTTCAAAAAAAGCCCATTGTACGGTCTACACAATTTATGCCCGTCTGTCTGTCTGTCCGTGTGGGAATGCCAGCGATGCTGCTGACCCAAAGCCTGAGGAGAGCTCACGGAGCCGCCTCATAAGTCTGCCCATCCGGCCCTGGGAAAAGAAGCCAGGAGCTGAAAGATGCGATTCATGTCCCAAACACCAATCTAGACCCCCCCACCATCCCCTTCACCCTAAGACACACACACACACACACCCCACCCCTTACCCCCTACCCCCATCCTGTACCCTACTCATGACTTTGATTACAAGTTATTACCCCGTACCCAGGGAGCCATTCGTCTTGTGTGGGACCACTGAGATCACTTCCTACTCCAAGCTTCTCCTGTCAACCACACACCCTACCCCCCTTTCCCTTCCCCTCCACAAACCCAACCCCACACCCCGCCCCCCACTCGGCAGCCCCTATCCAACCCCAGCTGGATGTGCACGCTCTCTCTCTGGGCTCTTGTGACTAACCCCCTTTTTTTTGGTCAGTTCACTCAAGAGAGAAGAAGGGAAAGCATCTACTTTTATATTTATCCACTGCGCAGAAGCTTGAGCATAGGCCAGGCCGTCGGTGGAGTCAGGAACCGTGCTGACGCACTTTTGTTTCACACAGCTTAATTCGAACATACTGAACCTGCTTGCGCTGGCTGAGAGCGAAAACACGCCAGCCGAGGAGCATTTCTGATTTCTGTGCGAATTAAGCGTTAAGGCACCCCCCCCCCCCTGGCTTCAGTGGGAGACCCCCTTTACATTCCTCAGGCTTGTGTGCCGTCGAGGTGTGGAGATGCTGACCTACCAGGCTAATGCATTCACCTTCAAATCCAGCAGAAGAGAGAAAACAGCCTCCCACACCCCTCACTCCCTGCTAGCCTTTGTTCTGAAGCCGATTGCCGTGGTGAGACAGGCCGAATGGATGAGCCCCCACAAGCATTTCAATAGTTTTTTTAGTTTTATTTTTTTTTTTTGCTCCACAGAAAAACATATGAGTATCTGGCGAAGCTTAGCGAGGAAAAAAATACCTGCCTTATTTTTTAGTTGCTTTACTCGTACAGGGTTAATTATGAAAATATTGGTCATCTATTTGAAACAGGGAAAGTTAACTCTGTGAGGCAGAGGTAGAAGAAACAGCTGCTCAGTCAGACTTGCATGCTTACACCATCAGGAGGTTGAAAAACCAAGTACTCTCAGTTTTAAATAAGATCATAGATGAAGCATCTTGACATTTCCTATCACACAATACATAACAGAGACCAAGTCCATTTACATTAATCTCCCCCTTTTGATTGCTAATACTTTACAGTCAAATGCAAGCCAAGCCTATTCAAAATCACATATCATTATATAAAACACATAGAAACACAAATAATTTAAGAACACCACACTCCACTACAAAATGAAACAGTATGTACATTTAAAGCAATTGTGTGTACTTTTACAATAAACCTTTTTACTTCCTTTACATTCTAAAGGCCGAAAGCAGCTGACATTATAGAAAAGTCTGGTGGGAGGAGGGGAAATAGGTGGGATACAAACAGGCCATGAGAAAAAGAAGACATAATGTTCCACCACAATGTCTGTGTAAGACTTTCATCAAACTTTCATATCATTGACCAATTTCATTTTAGAAAGTAAATTCATTAGTTTCAAAACAGCGGTAGGAACACTGTCAGACAACTTCCCTTTATTAGAGATGGGCCGTATAGGTGTTTCAAATAATAATTAGGTAAACTAGTCCTTTATTCTGAATCTGAACCACGTCAAAATGATGACGGCTATAGTAGACACCAATAAATATCAACTATAAAGGTATGGTCTTCATAAAACATGTTGCAAATTGTACTTAAATTAACTTAGGTTCACTGGAGCAGCCTATATGTTTCATCTGTTGTGGCCGTTTTCTAAACCAAACGATTTTCATATAATTACCTTTTGGAATTTCTAGTTCTTGAACGATAAATTGATGAGCAGAAGTGTAGTCAAACAAGTGTATCTCCACTGAATGCACTGAATGAGCAATGACAATTTGAATGAAATACGTCAGTGCACTAGCGCAATTTCTGATGAGATTCATATGTCGACTACTAACATAATATAAACCGATCTCACCTTCCTAAATTAATATATTTTTTCAAAGTTGGCTGCGACTATACCCTTTCACAGAGCGTCAGACATTTCAATATGAATAAGAAAGTGTCTTATAATAATAACAGTCTAATGTTTCATTTATTTATATGTATTTCATTTTAAACATCTCTACCACCAGTAGCCTACCAGAATTTACCTGAATTCACGCTGACAGTAGGCTATTTAATGTCAGGTTTTCCAAAACAAATTCAGGATCCTTTCATTAAACCTGTACCTTACAGGCTATATGTTGCTTAGACCTCTGTAATGTAAATGTAATTTAAAGATGCCATAACTCAGGAAAAACGCCGGCTATAGTTTACCTTTATTTCTTTGATTAATCCCACGTGCTCGTTGGGATTTCAATTATTATTGAACATTCTAGTGAGTTTTACGAGGCTAACATGTCGACAGAAATCCTGAAAGATGTTTTAACTGAAAACTCGACACACCTGCAGCACCCCATGAGACTACAGGAAAAAAAAGTCGAGTGCCGAAGAGGTTAGAACTAAATGAGAAAACATATTTTTCAACCATACCTCATCTAAACTGGAGATTGTATATCATACCTGAAACATTCAAGAGCTCAAAAACAAAACATCCACGCCTTGACTTTGACGTGTTAACTGATGTGTTCTGCAATACGTTTAAAAAGAAACCCTCGTAGTTCAAACAATTTACCGAGTAACTGACTAAATGTTATATATTTTTAAGGATACTCCATCCTTCGGAACCAACATGGAGACGTGTTTAGGTATTGTATCCTACAGCCCCCTTCTAATAAAACACTCATCAAACGAGGAGCCTCGCAGCTGTACAAATAATGTAGTCATGTAACAAATGCAAAACTAAATTTGAGATTTATGAGCTATATTCTGGCTGCAGGCTATCACATCCTACGAACACTACTATTCAGGCTTTTTGGAATTGATATATCTGTTATTTATACGGGGATAGGGTGTAGGTGACAAATACCACAAACTTTGACAAATACAAAACTATCTTGCTTTGGTCTGTTGTGAATGGCCTTGCGCAACAGGTGTGGACAGGTGTTATATTTGGCAATTATCATATAGTTATAGGTAAGGGTTGGGTGGTGTCTCATAGAACAAACTTTACTATTAAATACATTCAAGGGTCATTGCAGTCATTATTGAGTTAACATATGATTCTCCCCTTGCATGGACAAAGACTAGTGGAAACGGGAAAGTGTGATGTATTAACGTATCCATCGCCTGGAGAAAAGAAAAAAAAGATTTCACAAGAATAAATAAAAGCATCAGGATCAAGATGAGCACAGTGGAAGAGAGCACCAACCGGAGGCTGCCATAAAGCCATAATTGCTTGGGCTCCGGATACATATGCGAAAGTGAACATCTTAAACTGTCTGGCGCCGTGTTATTTAGTAGGCTTCTTTTTGAGCTTCGTTCTGTCTGTCTATTATGAAACGCTTAGCCTATATTATTAATTAATAATTCTATGATTGCCTACTCACAGGGCCTTGAAAGGGTTATACTACAGTGTATAACCCTTTCAAGCCCCTGTGAGTAGGCAATCATATAATTATTCATTAATAATATAGGCTAAGCGTTTCTTAATTACAGAAGATATCATGGAAATCCTCATTTGACGGTAAAAAAAAGAGAGGTGATTCCTACGCTTTACTTTGAAAGTCTGCAGGCATAAACTTAAATGACATTAGGCTATGTCATACAGGAAGCCACATAATTAAATAATTATTTCAGTTAGTGTATACATGACAAACCATGAACGTGCTGCAAGGTTCACTTATTTTGGTCTTCAAAATGTTATTTGTAAATCCTAAAACAATCCAGTCTCATAAATGTTCCATGACACCTCCATAATGTCCAAAATGGTCATTGTTCTTTGAAAATTATGCATGAAAGATTTGTCAAATAGACTGTAGTCCATTCTAGATGCAAAAAAAAATGTGATGGCTATCCTAAAAGCTTGTAATCTCAATGTACAACCCTACAATTGGTCACCTTTGTTTTGACAAGTTGGTCAATTCTGCAAATAAAATAACAGCATCTCAAAAACATTATATATATATTATGTGTATATTTGTCACATCGACACGTTGACAATAGGCAGCAGTAAATACAGGATAAAATGTATTTCGGCGATAACAATAGTTAAAGAAGCCTACAATACATTGAGCAATACAGGTTATGTCTATATTATTGCAGGTTTAAACAGGTAGAGTCTAAATAAATACTTGTTTCGAGAATATGTACATTGCTAAAGTAGAAACGCATTTCTGTTGTCTTGAACATCACAGTAGGCCTATGTTTTAGAATTCAGTAAGATGAGGAAAAAGTCTTTTAGCAACCTGACTGCTAAATTACCGACATTCAGTTCGATTTAAAGGTACTCATTTCGCGACATCATTCTCGAATACAAACGTAGATCTAGCCATTAGTCTCCGATAAGTGCCATCTTACCAGAAGCTGAACCTGGAGTCTCCCGAACTCTCACTGTTGAACAGTGGAGCATCCACCGTTAGCAGGTTGCACGCACAGTATTCAATGCATCTATTGCGCGCGCTCTGTCCCTCTCTCTCTGTCCCTCTCTCTCTCTTTCTCTCTCTAAGGAATCTCTCTAGTCAACATATAACTCAAAACAAAGGAAGTCACTTGTGATATGACTATCCCAATCTGTCGTATGCTCATTCTTTGATCAGAGCTCACATTCGTGGAAAGCCTTGGACACTTAAAACGCAATGCCCAAGATCAAGTAATCTAACATTAACTGCTGTAGTGAAACCATTACTACAGTTTTGACATAACTGCTAACTTTATATAATAACATCCAAGTCAAACATATTTAAAATATATGAGACTACCAATACTTTCTTCTACCGTTTACACAAACCCCCATGGCCCATTTTGAGCGAAAATAATGTCACAGCCGTATTTCCGCGTTGTGAATTTGGTGCCATATAAGGACAATAAATAGGTCAACTCATGCAATTTTTAATGCGTATGCTAACTTTGTTCTAACCAAAATGAGACACGGTGAAATCACTTCCGAATAAAGTTTGCGAAAAAAATCACCTTATGCAGCTCTAAAAACAACAGTCTAAAAACTGGGCTCCACCTGTAGCTTTTAAAGCACTCGTGACAGGATTGGAGCGCTGCTTGAGGATTTTTGGGGTAAATAAGATGTGACAGGAGTAGTGTCTTAATGTGGGTCTCAAGCAGACTGGCGCCAAACCTTCTTTCACAAACGGAGTCCCACTTAATCAAGGATCTGCGGACCCTCTTAAAGGTACACGCAACAATGCACCAAGCTGGTTGCACAATGCCGCCAGTCGCAGGATTAGACTGTTGCACGGGCTGTGCTTGTAAAAGTGACACAATGTATTCTGTTCGTCACATCGCGAGCCGTCGGGTTAGGATTAACGTTGCGCTACACGAAGGCATGTAGGGGCTACAAACTAGCAGACAAGTATAATTTCTCTGGTTAAATCTAATTTATTTGAGGGTACAAGTTAGGTAGGCAAGCAATAGTGAATGAAAGGTGGAAGACAAACACCAACCATAGAGTATTTTTGAGCCAAAGTGGTACAAGCTACAAGAACTGGAAAAGGTAAGGTACCTTCGCAAGGATTCCGACTGTATTTGTAGGGCCAATTGCTGATGCATTTAGCTTGGAGTGGATGACATTGTAAATAAATCTGTGCTACTCTCGCAACATACGCCCTGTCATTTGATCTTGCATTTTTGTGTAGCCTAGGCTAACTAGCCTACTGTCCCCGCTCCCAGGTTGTGTCGGCAGCTTTCCGATCGCATACGATTCTTCATTTAAGAAGCTTGGATAATATCTGACAAACAATTTTCATCAGCGGTGTGTTAGTAAATAAAAAAGTCTACTTAAGCTTGCAGAAAGTGTTTCCCAAAATACGCCAGCTCTTTACACACCCAGGTACCCTAAATAATATATTGCATATTAATAAAAAATAATTTGACATGGGTGCATTATGTGTCCATTTCATTACACTGACATCAGTAAGCTTTGCATTTGACTGTATCCCCACAGATGCAGCATAGTTTTACACAATTTTGTATTTTACCTAAAACAAACCAAACGCCTCTGCGGAATAGCCTTGCTCTTATGACCACATTATCTATCGTAAACAAAACAGCATGTCACATTTGTGTAAGCGCGTAAAAGATGTAGCATATCATACTTCATGACCGGGAAAGATTCGGGATGCTGATCCACTATAGAGCTTGGACTTCGTAGATAGCTAAGAATAACAACCGGACGAAATTCCCTCCTCACCGGCCTTGCTCTGAAAACTGAGTTAGTTGTCTGCTCGAGTTCGGGGGTGGGGTTTCCCGATCTTTAGTTTGTCATTGGTTAATATTTTATTCTGTTGACATGTTTTCTTACTGCTAATGCTTCCGACACCTTCTTGCCCCCCTTCCTCAGCTTGGCTGAATCTGTCAAAACCACGCCTATGGAACTCTGCAATTGGTCCAGAAAGCGTAAAATCGGCAATCAAGGAGGGATGCTTCATTAGTGTCTGGAAACAGAGGGGAGGAATATGCGAGACACTCACTCTGACGGGGCAAGAGGACCTGGAGCTTATAAACTGCGCTCAATTTGTTTGCCTTTTTGTTTGAGAGTTTTTTTATTTTTCGGTTTGACGGAACTGGACAAGAAGGGGATCCTGGGTTATACTTTGAAACCGTGAACACTGTCTTCTGGAAGGATATTATCTTTACTTTTGTCGGAGCATCGGCAACGGGAATAGCTTACCAGATATTTCCCACCACAGTCACGGGGCTGTGTGTTGCTTTTGCCAGCGACATCGGGCTCACACTTTCTGCCAAAAGCGACAACTGAACATTTCCTCTGAGCTGAATGCTTTGTGATTCAACTTACTATAGGCTACACATATAATATTTCATTACGACATTTTTTGGATGCACCGATGAGAGATCCAGTTTTCACAGGGACTACCATGGCTTATCACCCTTTCCACGCTCACCGGCCGGCTGACTTCCCCATGTCAGCCTTTCTTGCCGCTGCTCAGCCTTCTTTTTTCCCGGCACTGACGATGCCTCACGGTGCCCTGACGAAGCCACTATCGGACCATGTTCTCAGTGGGGCGGCGGAGGCTGGGTTGCACGCTGCGTTGGGGCATCACCACCAGGCGGCTCATCTTCGGTCTCTAAAGAGCTTGGAACCGGAGGAAGACGTAGAGGATGATCCAAAAGTTATCTTAGAGGCGAAAGATCTCTG
Organism: Sprattus sprattus; assembly: GCF_963457725.1. Lineage (NCBI taxonomy): Eukaryota > Metazoa > Chordata > Actinopteri > Clupeiformes > Clupeidae > Sprattus > Sprattus sprattus. Next base: position 54,946,675 of record NC_137920.1, on the reverse strand, counting down.
GGATCAGTTTCACAAAATTGGAACCGAAATGGTCATAACAAAATCAGGAAGGTAAGAAACGTTTCATGTGTTTCGCAGTATTTACCTCCAAATGGGCTTCATAGTGAGTGATCGAATGATATACCAGAAACAAGACAAGAAACCTAACGATAGAACGAAGTGGTTGTTAGTTAGTTGTGTCTTGTGTTGAATAGCTGTATTTGTGGAAGGTTTTGGTGGCCTTAATTTGCAGCGTTCACTTGTTTGGCAACTGCAGAAGGCTACTCTTATACGCATGTCCTATTTCATTTATGCTGCAACACATTTCTTCACTCCGTTAACGCCTCAGGTTATTATAACATTAAAAAGTCCAGAGTTTTTCTGAATAATTATATGGTGTGAGATTTAAAATACATTTCAAATTCATTTAAATGAGTGACCATTATGATTATTAAAACGTTTAAAATGGAGGATATGTCCTTATCCTGTGTCTGTTACAGGAGAATGTTTCCGCCTTTCAAAGCACGGATAAATGGCCTGGATAAAAAAGCAAAATATATCCTCTTGATGGATATAGTTGCTGCTGATGACTGTCGATACAAATTTCACAATTCTCGTTGGATGGTTGCTGGAAAAGCCGATCCGGAGATGCCCAAGCGAATGTACATTCATCCGGACAGTCCTGCTACGGGCGAGCAATGGATGGCGAAGCCTGTTACTTTTCATAAACTCAAGCTGACGAACAATATATCGGATAAGCATGGATTCGTAAGTTATTTTAACTTTTTATAATGCCCCGATATGTAGCCTAGTGTTTAAAGTCGCGATTGTTGTGTGTTTCCAGATGCAGCATACAGCGCAATAATGTTGTGATTATTTAAGATCTCTTTGAGGGTTACTTTAATTAGAATCTACGAGTTTTTCTATGAGGAATTGCATCATTTAATACAAATCAGTTGCCATGTATAGCCTAAAACGATACTGGCAAAAGAGAAGAAATGAGTTTCGAAGCCAGAGAAGAATTCATAAAAGAGTAGGCCACAGACGGACCCAGGGCTTCATGAGATTAAAAAAACTGGTGGTTGGATCACCTTTTGTTTTCCCTTTTCAAGGTTTGATAGGGTAAAAAACCTGCTAGGCCCATTTGTACTGACTAATGGAAATAGACATTTGTTTTACTGCTCGGTTGTTTCCTTGACTGTTTGGTTAAGGACAAAAAGAACAGCGACACTTAATAGATTTCGGGCAGAAAAGGAGACTAGGTCAAGGAGAGGGGCAGACTTGCAGTCTGGCTTGTATTGAATTTGTGGGCCTCTTAAGTCGACCTTTGACGTCTTGATGTTGGATCTCCTCAGAGTGGGCGTCGAAATGTCGAAAGCACAAGAGGGATATGCGTGGATGCCTGAAGTGTTTTTGCTCTCTGTCCCTTAAGGGTAGTTTAAAGAGTCTTGGAAAGAAATCAGTTTTAAAAATACATGTCTGCCAGTTTGAGAAAAGTTAATTCTATCTGTTGACCATTCCATATAACACGCTTGGGTCTCATGGTATTTTACTAATAGTGGGATAAAATAACTGAAGGACTACACTTATTGTGCTGTAGGCCTGTCAAGCTGACTATATTACGATATTTTTTTCTGTAAATTAGAATAATATAATAAGCGTTTCTCTGCACTTTAATGTTGTATGCTTGAATGGGATAAAAATATTGAATCATATATATAATCATAACAATATTTAAATTTAAATGCAAGTTTTTTAAAATAAAATCACAATAATAATGTGCTACGTATGTGTGTGAGAGGAGAGACGGGGGAGTGTGTGTGTGTGTGTGTGTGTGTGTGTGTGTGTGTGTGTGTGTGTGTGTGTGTGTGTGAGCGAGTGATACAAAAGCCCACGCTATTTTTTAAATAGCATTGGCAAATAATATTATCATTATAAATATTAATAATAATAATTTACAGTTTGTCCTTCCACAGACTATACTGAATTCCATGCACAAATACCAACCCCGCTTTCACATCGTCAGAGCCAATGATATTTTGAAGCTTCCATACAGCACCTTCAGGACTTATCTTTTTCCAGAGACGGATTTCATCGCTGTCACTGCATATCAAAATGACAAGGTAAGGCTTAAGATTGAAATACATCAATTTATAGATTTAATTTGAAATATATAGCACAGTTGTAGGCTATGCGTTTCATCAGGTAGGCTAGCTACTCCTACAGCTGTTCGCGTAGGCCTATCAGGCACATGCATGTTTTGACCTTTTTACTGTAATAGATTTTTCTACTAAATAAAATCTATTAGGCCTATATGTTGGTCTAAATGTGCAAACGATCTATTGCCTATTCTGTATAATAGTGTAATGTATTTTCATTTAGATGTTTTGATTTAAGCTAGATCGGATTTAGATAGGCCTACTTCATTGACCTTTTTTTGACGTTGAAGAGATGTTGTCCACGAAAGTGTTTTCAAAGTTTATGGTCAAAAGTCACAATTGATTAGCGGGATTCTTCCAGTCTTACAATCTACCACAGTCTGAATGTTGTAATCGACGATATTTCTGTGATGCAATCGTTCATAATTTATTCAGTTAGTATTTTAAGACGGTGACACAGTAGACCTACAGTTCCATTGGCGTTTGATTAGAATGGCGTATTTGGCATCTGGGTACACGTCGCCTGCTGTGAAAAAGGGTGTGTAAATAAAGTTGACTCCATTGACAAAAAGTTGTGTGAAAGAGTTGACTCGCTTGAGTTAATATAAAAAAAACGGCTGATAAAGGACCGTTTCAGGAATGTATATTTTAATATCACTGAATAGTAACTGTTAAGGGTATTCACTCTCTCCCACAATTTTCTAATGTTTACTTAATCTTACTTATGTTTCATCCCTCCAGATCACACAGTTAAAAATTGATCACAACCCGTTCGCAAAAGGATTCAGGGACACAGGAAATGGGCGGAGAGAAAAAAGGTAGCCTACTGCCTTTTCCTACTAATTGTTTTCTTTTACAGTTCATCATATCTTATTTTCTAGCGATTGTTATGTTTCGGTGCGTATGGCAAACTACAATTAATGGTGTATTCACTGCTTAGTGGAGTTGCTGTCTTGAACTGCGCACTCATTTCTGTCCGTTTTGTAGGAAACAATTAAGCCTTCCATCGCTACGTATGTACGAGGACCAGTGCAAGGTGGACAGAGATGGTGGAGACTCTGATGCTTCCTCTTGTGATCAACCGACTGGGAGGGACTCCGTTCACTCCCCGCTTGGGGACGTGACCAGCCCACTTACATTTAACAGAACCAGTCGAGGTAGGTCCAGTTTTGTTCACTGAAATGAAAGGAGAGTAACCTGTGTTGTTGTATAGGCTAGATAAGTGGTATTGCCGATATCGAATATGAGTAGATTAATCTGAGAATAAAAAGCACCAAGTAAACCAGTGATTATAAAAGTCCTCCGCCCTGCTGACAGTGTGCAGGTTCATTAAATAGTATAATCTCCCCACTCTAAACAAAAGCGATAGTGGAATCCCACTCAGCTCGCCATCTCGCCTGTAATATTAACAGGTTTGAACATGCATAATGTATAATCCGTGGTCGATATGATGGGGGTGGGGGAGGGATTACACAATAAGTACTCAGGTGCTCATTTGCTGGTTAGAATCCACTGCATAGAAAACGATGCTAAACGTCTCAAATGCCTTGAATGTGTCGGTAAACCTACTTAGATTCTATCATCTTTATGTGTTTTTCCCCATTACATGGACAAATGTATTTGCCATAAACTAAAACAAATAATCAGTGGAGTACCATGGGTTAGTATGATGAAGGGGTCACAGTAATCCCTGAATCACCTCTTTGGCAGGGGGTATCTGACGAAGCTGGAATTGATATAATTTGTACTTGCAAAGTTGCTTGGTGGAATACCTGACCAAAAACGAACTAGAAGTAAGCATAATGCAGTATTGTGCTCTATGTGTGTGTGTGTGTTCAGAAATGCTATAAAACAGCATTTTGGCAAGCAGATAGAGCAATACAACTCTTCAATTATTTTTTCATTGGGCTGCTTTGGAAAGAGTATAGGCGTAAATCCTCCTCTAGTCATTAAGTGAGTATCTCATCAAACAAAAATGGTGATGTCAGCTATCAGGTCATGAAGCACCTGCATGAGCTTGGGAAGGTTTGACCTTGGAGCAAGATAGCAGAGCAACTCAACCAAAGCAGAAATTATAGCTGTTACGACCTTCATGGAAGATATAAGACTGAAACAAAAATGGCCACGCTGAGCAACGCTGAGCTCTTGGTTAATTTGAACTAATTAGTTACTTTGTGCATGTGTTTGAAATGGCACACATATTTTAAAGGTCAAGTATGGTGTGAAAATATTTTTCTTTGAGAAATGTATAATGTAGATGGAAATTCAGTTCATTCCAAAATACTCTTCACTGATGCTATAATGATTTAACTGATAATTAGGATACATATTGTTGATTGGGATTGTAGCTAATCTGACGTTTTCTTCAATGACATTTTAACAGATGACAGAACATGCACTGAAAGCGACCAAGAACTTGACCATGAGGATGACCAGTCCAGCCCAGGCCCTGCGTCCCCATCCACCTTCAGCCCACACTGCGAGGACAGGGTGAAAGACAGGACAGGCGTGGACAAGAAGAACGACAACTTGGATTCCAGGAAAGACTCTGATTCCGTTTTAAGCATCAGGAACCCCGAGAAGAACAAGGGAGATGTCGCAAATCGAAAAGAATCCGAACCCACCAAGAAGGACACTGAGTGCTCTGGCCTGGGCGCGGTCAAAGAGAGCTTTTCTCCGGTGATGACAGAAAGTCCGTCACATTTTAGCGTGAGTCACTTGCAGAGTCTGGCCCTCTCCGGTCTGCACGGCCAGCATTTCTATAACCCCATGAACACCGGAACGCCACTGTTTATCCACCCGGGGCAGTTCGCTATGAACCCGGGGGCATTCTCCACTATGGGCATGGGCCACTTGCTAGCCTCTATGTCTGGAGCTGCAGGCCTGGAGAATGGAGGCCTGTCACCTCAAAGTGCCAGCTCAAGTGCATTCCCCTTCCACTTATCCCAGCACATGCTGGCCTCTCAGGTAAACACGTGTACTGTTTCTTTGGTGGGGGCAGGGGGCTGTGTTTTGGGATAATGTGCACTCACCTCAGTTTGTCAGTTATGTATGACAGTATTTCATAAAGAATAGACAGCCCACTTGAAATTATATTTAAGAAAGGCAAAGAAAGTTAATTATCTGTTAATGTTTTGCTCTAAAACCTCCTTGATATAATGCATAAATACCTTTTAGTCTGGAACTTCAAGCATCAAAAGATGGCATGGCACTTGAAGTGGAATGAATGTTTACGTTTATAAGTTTAACCTGTTTTTCATTTCATTAACCAGCTGCTAATTAACCTGATTATCTGTGACTCACTGAAATGGGGTTTTGTTTTTTTGCAGGGTATTTCGATGCCTCCTTTCGGGGGACTGCTTCCGTACCCCTACACCTACATGGCCGCAGCAGCAGCAGCAGCATCTGGTCTGCCCTCTGGTGGCGGCAGGAGTCATTTCCTGGGCAACTCACGACAGCGGCTGCGCTTCAACCCCTACCAGCTCCCCATGTCCATCCCGCAGAACGCTAACCTACTGGCCCACTGCTTTCCAGGCAGCATGAACACCGAATCCGAGACCTCAGTACCGGCCAGTCGTGAGACGAGCCCGGTGTCGGAACACCATAGCTCTAAGTCATCGGCCAGCCAGAGGACTGGGTCTCCCAAAACCACAGTGAAGGATTCTACGAACGAGTTACAAAACATACAAAGGCTGGTGAGCGGACTCGAAAAGAAGAAGGAGGCGTCATCAGGCCGGGAGTCTCCAAAGTAACCGATTCTCATAAACACCCATGTTCTGTACCCTTGTGCAGCAAGTCAAGCAAGGGTGTTGGACAGAGAGTGGAGTTATTTTGTCGGATGTTGGACGTACAGCCAGATGACGTATGCAGGTGGTCACATTTCCCCTCATGGTTGGTAGGACTGGTCACAACAGGATGATCAGCTTATACCTTTGCTTTGTCTATCTAAGGTGATGGCAGCTTATGGTGTAAGTGTGGCTGAGTGAGGAAAGGAGCACATGCCAGGCATCCACTGACTGACCAAAGCCACCTGATGAAGGAGATTGTGGTCTATGGTTGTGTGGGGATCCTGACATAGCTACATCCAAATATGCATTGTAAAAGGGATGGGTAAAGCTGAGATCAGCATGAAAGATTATGGATTTAAAAAACATACTTGCTGGTTACCTGGTGTGTGTGTGGGACCCTGTTTTTTTTATTATTTATGTTAAAATATTGTTGTAAATATGTTCAGTGCATTGAAGGACAAAGTCTTAATTTATTGAAAGCTGTACATGGATGTGTAAATATTGTTAGGTTTTAATTTGTTACATTTATATAAATATATTACTTTTTACATGACAATATACTGTAAATAAATACTAATTAGTGCTTGGTTGTTTGAAACGAATGTGTTTGGGTATTTGTGATGCATTGCTGTTAAGGCTACCTGACCTGTGAAGGAAAGGACTACCACCATGATTTTGTCCAGCTCTCATTATGTTTTTTGTTTTGTTTTTTTAAACATAATAAAACATTGTGTTGTTATATAAACCATTTGAGACAGTAATGCAATATATGCAGGGAAAACTCAGGTTTCTTTTTAATCTGGCACGAGTGACATTTACAATTTTCAGACAGATTCAAATTTGCCTCTTGTTCTGGATGTTCGGGTAAATGGATATCATTTTCGTGAATTCTCTCTTTCAATAAAAAGAATGTGTTGTTCATTTGCTTTCTGTTGTATAATTGCTTCATGGCAGCTCCCTCCATGCAGTAATCTACCATACCATTTGGCTTAATTGTTTTGAAAATGAGAGACGCATTTTTGAAATGGGCTGCACTTGTTGACTTGAACTCAAACCTGATTTAAGTATGTTAGATGGATGCCCACTGAAAAAAACCTTGTTAAGAAAGGAAAAAGGATTCTCATTTTTCAACGTGGCTAAACTAACACAGTGGACACAAATATGTATTAAAACATTTTGATAACAAACTTAATTAAATCCATTCTGGAATCATTCAAACTCAAATTATTTCCCTGATTTATCATTGGATTTCGTTGACGGCTGGATAACTACTGAACGATGACGCTGACAATTGCCTTGCTAATGAATTACTGTTATTACCGTAGCCATTTGGTTAAGCCTTTTCTCAGCTAAATATAAGCCAAGTTTAACGCAAATGTCGTCATAAAGAAGAACCATAATTTCACAAAATATTTTCTAACGTTACGTTTTACTACTAGCCTATTTATCACTGTCAAGACACCGCTGCAAGGTACGGTCACTGGTTTAGCAGGACACAACTACAGGCTGTTGCGCCTCTACCGTTGTCATTTTAATCAACGGCGTTATATTCAAACTGGCATGTAAAATAACAAAGACAAAGTCCCAGAAATTGGCGTCTTGATGGCAATCAGACAATCTGGACAATGGGGAAATACTGTGACAAAACAACAATAAACCTTGTTCAGCGAAGTTAAAAACATACACGTGTATTTATAAGGCTTATTTTTCCACTTTATATTTTCAAATGTCCATTTTTTAAATACAAGCGGAAATTAGCAGTGTGTGTTGACACAACACAACGTCTATATTGTTCCCATTGAGAAATTGTGGTAAAAGGAAAAAAAAATATCTTTAAAGTAGTATTTCTTTCTCTCCATTTTTTGGCATTTGTCATGCACCACAAGTGCGTAGAAATTCCTGCATCTTATTTTGGAATTTTTGGTGATAAATGTTTTAGATTCAGTTTCCTTTTCACTCTGGCCCGGATGGATCTGTTTGCTTATATTTAGAGGGAGAATAGCAATCTATGGTATTTATAGACACGATTGTGTTCAGCTAGGAACTTTTATCGCCCTGCTTGTCACCGCATTACAATAACCTATTTCCTTTGTACTTTCTATGGCCTTAAACTCCTTGACATCGGTCGTAGAGGACATAGACCAGGTTGAAGTTATATTACAGCAATTGTTTAAGGCATTGTTGCAAAACTGCCTATATAAGCCATAATTCCAGAGGTTTTTTACAAGTAGTCCAAAAGTAGGCCTATATGAATACATCTCTCTCTCTCTCTCTCTCTCTCTCTCTCGCTCTCTGTTTGTATGTGTGTATGCGTGCATGCCCAGTGAGAGGAAAGTGGAGGGGGGGGGGGGGGGGAATGATACACAGAGAGTGAGAGAGGTAAAGACAGAGAGAGAGAGAGAGAGAGAGAGAGAGGGAGAGAGAGTTGAGAAAAATGTCACTGTCACAGTGAAGGGGTTAAGAGCCACGGCAGGGATTTTCGCAGGGACCAAAGTAGGGGACGCCTCATAACTTCAGCACCAGACAGTCCTTTGTCCGGGAACTGGCGCCTGTCGCCTGCCTGCCGGCCACTCAGCCTCCACACACCCGCGCACAAAGGCTGGCCACGATCTGGAGGGCCACAGCTCCTAATTAGAGAGCCCCCTCGCCCCTATTCTTCTCTGCTCTCTTCACTGATAATCACAAAACTCATTTTATTAAGAGGCCATTGTTGCATTCTGTTATGTCCAATTAACAGAGAGAAATTCCCGACCTTGCACTCCTGACATGAGAAAAAAAAAAAAACCTTTGTCCAAAACAATTAGTCAATGACTGATCAATCGGCTCCTGTGAAAACTTCACCAAAAACCCTTTGCCATAGGCCATAGGCCATGTTGTCTCACCGGATGTCAGATTTTTCTATTTAATACTGGAAATTCATTATAATAACAGGCCTCTTACAATATTTTATGGAGATTTCAGCTTCGTCATCTAACTAGAAGGAGGGATTTCTGTTGTTACTTCACTGATATGAGAAACTAACTGATCCCCTCACAGAGCTTCAGGTTTCCCCTGTGTTCATGTTATGAAAACATTCTCTATAGTTTGCTCACTGGAATGCTTGCATATATTTCCATATTTCATGAAGTTATGGCTTTTACAAATACAGTAGGAGTAGGAGAACAGTAGGAGCGGCGTTAGTATTTGTTTTTAAACTTGGCTGGCTTTTTAAATAACTTTCACTAGTCTGACATTTTGTGACGTGAACGTTAACATTCAGAGGAATCCCACTCCCCTCACTTGTTTCAAACAATGCTATTGTTTCTGCCGGTGGTGTCTTGGTGTTTCAAGGATGAACCCTAACTGTCAAAATATGTGTCTGTTACACCACGAGTCCATGTAAAACTCTGTAAAAGATCTGTCAGAATACGACCCAACCAGCATTTTAAGACTCGAGATAAGAGTCTGTTGTGCTTCATGCGTCTTGCGTGCTGTAGGTCGAGGCACAGAGTCCACCCCCATACTGCCTACAGACAACAGAGACTGGCTGAAAAACCATTGAGCATTCGAGTGGAGACAGATCTTCTCATAGAGATAACCAGGCCAGGAAGTCGATAGGCCCTGAAAATAGAACAGGGGCCTGTCCTGCACCAAGACGTGTAAACGGAACTGAACAAAGCTGTTGGAGGTGAAGCACATCATCTGATGATAAGAAAAGAAAACCCAAACCGCAAAACTATGTCAGTCATTTATTGGCTTGTGAAGCGACATTGAGCTGTTGAGCTCATTCTGTACCACACACATAGAGCAGCCTGTAATACATGCTGTGTACACTACAGTCAGATACGACGGTGCTCAGTGGCACAGCAGCCTGTAATACATGCCGTGAAGACTACAGTCAGATTGGACGGTGTTCAGTGGCACAGAAGGAATTCAACATCACCGTGCAGTTGGTGGAGGTTATTGTGGTTAATAGTAGTTCAGTGAGATATCGCCCTCTTCTGGGAATAAAAGCCAATCTGAGAAACAGACCAAAAATGGCAAAAATTTACAGTTTACCTTTATTTCCTCTAAATGTTCATCAAGATCCGCTATTTCCATGAGCTTGTTCTCTTACCAAAGGATTAATCTGCGTGGATATGAATTTATTTTTGCTTCTCGTTTGTATTTCAGATATTAAGTAGCCCCTGGTTCTGGATTTGTTTCATAAGTGCCCTCCATCGTAGCAAAAGTATTTGCTTTTCCACGGCAGAAATGGCAATAAGCACGTGTCAGACAAGAACCTATTGCTTCTGCCTTAGGCAGTGAAAGGCAGTGAAAGGCCTGAGCAGGAGCTTTTTAGATGACAGATAACCCAGACCATCCCTGTCTCTGCAGTCCTGAAGGACAATAAAAAGTATGAGCAGGAAAGTCATTGCTGCGTTCACAAAGGCCACCCTCGTGCCTGTTTATGGACAGTCTTCCCATTGTTGTGGTAAATAGTCAATCAAAACAACTTCTGTTTATTACTGTTTGTCAGTTTCCTGAAACTGTAAGGATGACATTCACAAAAAAAAATGCATGCAGCAGAACTCTCCTCTTCCATTCCAGTTGAATGTAAACACAGATACATGCCTGAATAAGTAAAGTACTGTGTTAATCAAGACAACAGTAAATAGTCCATCGCTTGTGCAGTTTGGCATGGTCTAAGATTTTCACATGTAGTGTGCATCACATACGGCTCTCCAAGTAGTGAGGCCATATCTTTTTACAGGCATAGCTTCTTGTATGCCATAAAAAGTTAAAAGATGTCGTTGAACGGCAAATTCGTACCAGATTTTTCAGAAACATACAGACTCCATAACCCAACGCCTTGGTGCAGTCCTTCTCATGAAACCTGAGGACACTGCCAGCCTCTCTGAGGATACATTTCAACGCAGAAGAGGACTTCCTTACGCCACCACACAGCAATGACAGCAGAGAAACTACCTGTCCTGAGTTGTACATCATGCCTCTCAGTGAAGCCTCTCAGGTGTTTGTCACATTCACTGAGGATTTATGTGTCTATTTACAAGGCATATTTAATCAATAACACATGACAGACTGCTTTCATGGCCCAAGCAACAAGAATAAACATAGCTTACCTGCGCAGGAAATTATAAAAGTTTAATTTCCAGACATGTCTTTCGTTGCACAACAAAATTGTAGGTAGTTAGTGTCTAGCAGCTGCTCCAACTGTTAATGTTTCAGGCAAATGCCAGAACAACTAACTGCTGAACCAGTGGTCTGAGTACAGTCGTAGGCAGGGCTATTTTCTCACCTTTGTAAAACACCTGCTGCGCTTGTGATTATTTGGAGTACATTCCATAGTTCATATTATAAAGGTTAAGTATGAAGGTGATTTGAGGGTATTTATTTCACTGCAAAGACTCCATGCAGAGAAAATTTACCGGGTTTCCATAATGTGGTATTGTAGGTTAGTATTATGCTGACAAAACTCATGTTGTGCCCAGAAAGCCCAAGTTATTGGCTCCGGAGGCCTTGCAGAGTGCGCCTCTGTCTCGCTTGCAATCTGTGGGAAATGTTTTGGTGCCGAAGCTTATGCCAGGGCTGAGTCTGAGTTTCCTCAGCGCCACCTTGGTAAGCGGCATGATCAAAAGCAACACTAATGTCAAAGCATACAACCCAGCCGCACCGCGGCGCACCGCCTCCCATCCCCCCCCCCCCCCCCCCCCCCACGACCCCCACTCCGCTCCTCTATAATCATTCCCACAATGTCACGGACCAGGAAACCACGCATGCTCTGTGTCTGTCATTAATGGACATGTGTTCCACATAAAATAAACCTGACTCACAATACCCAGCCAGTGAACCTTGCTGATGGTTGCGTGACAGGGGAAATCTTTTCTCCATGTGGATCCACTATGGCACACTGCCCTCCCGAGAGGGGAATGGGAAGCAGCTACGTGACTAGGTGGGAATAGCTAGCCTGCGTAAACTACAGCTTCATAAAGTTTCAAATACACACTTCCTCAGTGGTACCCACTAGCTGAGCAGAGACAAGAAGAACAAACTACATAGCAGAGCAGAGCAGAACACACAAGTCAACCTGACACGTCACATAACCTGTGTGTATTTACTCTGATGCAGGCTGCCTTTGTCATAAAATGTGAGAGATATTTCACTTAACATTAGCTCAATCTACCCCTACATCAAACAGGGTGCTCAGGTTAACCCAGTGACACCCAGTCCCTCCGCGTCGGCCTGTTTGGAGACAATGCTTCAGCGCTGCTCCCCTCTCCCACTCATTAGGTCCATGGCGGTCCTGGGCTCACACCCGAATCCACTGTCAGCTCCAGTGGAGCGGCAGGGAAAGGACAAGGTTGGATAATGAGGGCGGAGGGGTCAGAGGGACCCTCTCTCAGTGCCACCCCCTAACCCCCCTCACACCCCCCCTGCTTCATCCCACCTCACTCCCCTCCCACCCCCACAGCCCAGCGCCACTGCGGCTACGGAGAACAGAAGCCCCCTTGTGTGCAGCGAGTTGCCCTGATGGGGGGAACAGGGACTTCTTATCCGGGTTAACGGTGGCAGTTTTGTGTGAGAGAGTCACCATGCCACCGCCACCGCCACTGCTGCATTTTCCGGGGGAACGGCAGACTGGTGACATGGTGTAATAATTGAATCAGATAGGAAGACCCTGAGCTCAGGTGATTACTCATGGAATGCGTTGGTGCTTTACAACCTGGTCATTTTACAGCAGTGTAATGCATTTAAAGGTCAGCCTCGATGAAACACCAAATCACAGCTCTGCGTGTCTGGGGTTTTTCTTTTTACAGGTTCAGGCAGAGAACAGCAGGAGGACATAAATTGCCCATGTGCGTTCGTTCGGAGGCCTGACTAGAGTCTGAGTCGTTAGCAACTCATGCTGATGAAGTAGTCATCAGGGTGACTGATGGTTCAAACGTCTTTGTACCAATTTACTTTGCACCAATAATGTCTACAAAACATAATGGAGCTTATTGACCTTTCAGCGGGCAAACCAGTCAAACAAAACCTGCAACGGAAAGTGTGCAATGAGTACTTTAAGGACATTTTACTGCAAAATCTGTGCAATTATATAAATACATGTTGGCCCTTGTCATGTTGACCTAGTGTGTTTTGGGTGGTATGACTTGAAGAGAGGTTCAGGGAGCTAGACGGAGGATGGCTGACATAGATAAATTAGGAGCTTATCAGTGCTAGTGATCATGTCATAAATATGTCCAACACACTGAAATATTTATGACCTGGGGTTCTCCACTAGACAGGGACAGGGCAGTAGAACTAGGTCTTGACAATTAGATGAGGCTGTTCTTAACTGTGTTTGCCTCATGATGAATGATCTCAGTAACCTTTGCCACATGGATGGCTTTGGGTGTGTGTGGTGATAATGTTCATGCGTAGACCAAAGGGGCGAGGAACTGGTCACTCCACTGTCATTTTACTTCAAGACTACAAGTCACTAGATGACAAATCCTCTGATATCCCCATGGAAGTATTTGCCATGTTCCTTCAGTGCATGGAAGCAGCTGACGTTCTGCACAGATCAAGTGTTTAATGTGACAGAGGGTCAGAAAGGATTGTGTTAATGATACTGGAAGACTTTGCTGAATAGGATCAGTGCAAAGAAAGGTGATTACCTGGCTGCACAAAGATGCAGAGCATGCTGAGATGAGCTCTATAAGTCTGGCAAAGCCATCTAATCTAAGGGTCTAATCTATCCTCTTCAAATAATGGCAAAACCCAGGAGAAGGACACACAGATTACCAAGAGACAAAGTGAATGGAATTGCAAATTATTTCCTTATGTCAGACAAGTGTGTTGTCGGTGACATCGTCTTGATATTTATGTCAAATATATGTAGCTTCAACATTTGATATATTCCCACAATTCCTGAGGACTACAGTAAATGCTTCAGAAAGAACACAGTAAACATCACAAACTGAGTTCTCACTTTAACTTATTTCTGTGTCTGAAGAAACAGCCACACAGGATTCTTTTGACGCATTTCCATAGAGTCTATATTAAAATTAGTCTGTAGTTATAACTATGAATGTCTCTTATCAGAGACCTGCAGAATAAAGCCAACCCTAGTCCTGACTGACCCTAACCCAGATTCACATGACTAAGGATCTTGTGGACCAGGTGTTTTCAGCTTGAATCCCAGAACACATTACCCGATATGCAAGCGATGGATCTCATTTGAGATAGAGAGGCCACTTCAAGTTGCTTCAAATACAGTAACATCTACAAGGGCATTTATATTTGTTACTGTTGCTGTTAAATAAAATGCGACACTGCCACTTCAGTTTAATGTAGGAGGTGGCAACTCCCTCCCTCTGAATTCCTTTCCCAAACATAAACACAAACAGATGTAGGTAAGCTGCTCAACCACAACCTTCATATTTCCTTTTAGAATACTCAACTCGGTTCCTTATTGTTTGTTAAAGCGTGTGTTACTCTGGTTCAGCGTTCATCATTCCTGCAGTCATTGTTTACGATGTTCAAACACATTTCACTGACATTAGCTGTCCAATGAACAATGTCCACACACATTTACACTGTTGCACATGACATGATGCAGATGCACATGAAGATGAAGATGAAGATGTCATAAACAGACAGAAGACAAACAGTAGGTGTCTATTAAGGTCTACTTGCTGTTTCACTACTCTGAGTGGGAGGTTGAATGCTTTACTCGTCTCTCTCTCTCTCTCTCTCTCTCTCTCTCTCTCTCATTCTCTCATTCTCTCTCTCCCTCTCTCTCTCTCCCTTTCTCTGTTCAGCAAACACACTCTGCCTGTGTTCATAACTCACTGGCGGACTGAGGGGATTCTGTCAGGCCCGGAGATAAGACCCAATCAGCTGGCGGGATGAAAGGTGGCTCGCAGCCATGCGCGGTGGCTCCAGATGGAGCTTGTCTGATAGAGATACAGTTGGAATGACAGGGGAGAGACAGACGCTGATACTTATCAGCCGGGCAATTCGCCACAGGCGGCCTCTGGCACTCTGACTCACAGAGACTCAGATCAGAGGACTGCTGCCTTCCCCTGTTCTCCCTGCCTGCCTGCCTGCCTGCCTGCCTGCCTGCCTGCCTGCCTGCCGGCCTGCGTTTGGGTGCCTGGCGGAGAGCGAGACGCAGAGGTGCAGCCAGACACAGAGCCGCTGTGGAGAGTGGAATGAGAGCTATGTGCTGGACAGGTAGGGTCACGCCTTCATAGGTGACACATACTTTCACCAGGGCTCTCACCTCGTCTGCCGAGACTCAGAAACCTTTGTCTAAGAACACAGACACACGTAAAGTGGACACATGGGTGAGAACGTCGTGACCCCCCTCCCCACCACCCGACACCCACACACACGCATACACACAAACACACATACAGAGGTCAGAGCAGTCAGATAAGTTAAGATGAATCAAGGCATTTCAATATTGCTTTTTTGAAGACAAGGAATGGGAGGGAAAAAATACAGAGAGAAAGAGGAAGAGAGAGAGAGACAGAAAGAGAGAAAAAGAACTCTGTATCTGTGTGTTATTTGAAGCATATCATTGACCATTGCTTACTCAAGTGCCATGGTCCTTGTAGTGTTTTGACAGTCTTGTGCTGATCTGATCCCCCAGCAATCCCTGCAGGGCCCAAGGAACAGACACCACAATGGGAAACACTGACACACACCTCGCTGTGCCCCGTGCCTCTCCTTTCAGGCCCTGTGACGCCAATGTGAAGAGGCCCAAAGCATAACAAACACTCAGTGACTGCAGCCCAGACAGACAGCCTCTAAGTGTGATAGATGTCTGCATTAGCTAAACACTGACGGTGAGAAGCTGACACCTCGCCCACACACATGCACACACACGTACAAGGACTAATTGGTTAGATAAGGCATTTGGGGACACAACAGTCAGCGCAAAGAAATGTGACACTTTCACTTCCCAAAATTCTGAAACAAACACACAAATAAAACATAGTTTTCAGAGTTGTTGTCAGTTTTCTAATGGGCAGATATATTGAGCATCTATGAATAAAGAGGAAGTGTTTTCATCTGGAATGTATGTATGTATATGGGTATACTCTATGCGAGTTGCCTTATCATCAGCAGCCCATCAGTCTGGGAGGTCACACAATCACAGAGGCTCCAGACACTCAGATCCACACCTTCATTTCTCCTCATCCCCATTGATCTTCTTCCAGACTGGCATAGTGTGTCATCAGTCAGAATCTCATGCCCATGTATCTACGTACTTCCAGACTGGCATACGTTGCCACTGACCTAGCCTGACCTTTCACAACCAATCAAACAGGGCACATTCATTTAATTTACTGTTTGTAAAATGAAAATAAATATGCCTGTTTCCAAAAATTAAGATTTTTTTTTCAGTTTGATTGACAGACATGATTATAGAGACATAATTATAGCATCAACAACATATCCAATCTAATATGTAAATAGTCTTTAATGCAATTGCATTAGATGGATAGTCAGGTATAACCATGACAGTACGCTTATTTACCTAGAGGACCTCAGAAGCCCTTACAATCTGAATCTGAAGATCTCGCTGGCGGGGGGGGGGGGGGTCCCAATTGAAAACCTTCCTTTAGAACAGTGCTTTCAAACACCCAAATTCTGAAAACAGCATGGGGGTGATTTTCAACTTCTGGGGCTTCTGGGGCTTAGAATGATCTTAGCAGTGCCCCTGTCACTGACACAGGCACGCTAGACACTCAAGGACATGTGGGACCTCACATATGGTGCAAGACATCCATTTAAAGCAGTACATAAAGATAGTCTACAATGATCAGACTAGCTCTAGACCACATGCATTCAGACCGGAGGCCCATGTGTCCCTCTGTGTATTGCTAGGGGCCTTCTAGGGTAAAGGGTCAACCCTGGACCAGTGGGGCTACCACTGTGACCTCTGGGCCCCAAGGGCCTGTGCCCCCGATGGACCCTTGCGCTAATCCAGGCCAGCAAATTAGCAAGAATTAAGTGAAAGATTCCAAGATATCCATTCCAAAGAAAGTGTGTTTGTTGAATGAGAACCTTTATGGCAAAAAACAATGACTAAAAAGTTTGTTGTATGTCTTATTCTGAGTGACAATGTAAGGGCCTGTAGTTTTGTGTGGATATGGCAGGTGTACACTGTTGTGTGGTTTGGCGACCTATCTGGCGAATATGAGGCATGAATGTGACTTTATAACATAATATACTGTATATATAAGGAGCAACATGAGCTTCTTTTTAAAAATGTGTTTGGTATTTATTTACAAAGATTTGAGAAGTTTCATGTGGATCGGTAAAGTCTAAGTATGTGATATCGTCGCCCAAAATATCGGTGAGAAAAACTGACAACCACTAGACAATCATGGTGCAGCGGCGGTCATAGGTATACTGAGCTAAACACATATCCGCAGTTCAGTACTTTTAGTCTCCCATGAAGTCTTTGCACTGTTTCTCAGTCGCTGACACCAGTCCATGACAAACACTACGAGAGGCCAAAGAGGGAAAAAGAAAGAGAATGAAAGCTTAACGCATGGGCAACCATCATGCAGTACGGTCTCGGCTGAGGGGTGGCTCATTTTGGAAGCAAACCTGACTGTCTCCTCCCATGGCACTTCTATGGGTTGGGTGAGGGACAGTTTGTATGTTTTCGAGGCGTTTCCTCCTCTCTGTCTGGAAAGCCAGTATTGTGCGCCCCGACACTCCGTTATTATCCGCTGGCATGATAAGTCACAGGGCCCCTAAAGGGCACAGATGTGTGACTCAGCCCAGAGCTCAAAGGGCCAAGAGCAGGAGCCCTTTTGTGGCTCCTCACCTGCGCTGGCGGTCCTCCCCGAGCTATTCATGAGAAGTAATCTCTCCCCTAACAGGACACAGACACGCTCACTCACTCACTCACACACATACATACGCAGCCACAGACAACTCCAGCTCTCTTTCATCTCTTAACCCTACTAACTCCAGAGGTTCATTCACTCCAAGAATGGTCTTTGAGGTTTAATAGAATAATTTCCTTAAAGCAGAGTGAAAGATGGTGAGTCAATGATTGTTGCCTTTGTCTTTTGACTTGATCCTTTATGAAAAGTGTAATGTATGACTCCACTCCTTTTACCAATGTTGTCTTGTTTCATCTGTGTCCAGATTTGTTGTCTGTGGCAGGAAGAGGAAACAGGTAATGCAATTTGCCTTTCAAATGAATGTGTGTTAAACTGGAGACCTACCAGATATCTTTCACCACATTCCAGTTATTTGAGGTGACTGAAACCCACTTTCCTTGATTTGGTCAGTGCGATTATAAATGCCCTTGTCTTAGTGCCACATTAATTATGTATTCGTCAGTCATCCACATTATGGTACTACTACCTCCCCCAGATCCCCAGGAGTAAAAGCTACCCAAAATACAACAGGTCTTTCAACAAGATATTACATTTGTGTATATAGGTTATTTTGCATTTGCATGTGTGTGTGTGTGTGTGTGTGTGTGTGTGTGTGTAACTTTGCTGTAAAATAAATGTCTGTCAACAGCTAATTATCTGCCTGAGGAAACCTCATTGACCCTAAATAGGAGGCACCTCATTCTTTCGAGCAGCTCTAGGCCTGCGTGTTTTGACACATTGCTGCAGTTTGGATGTGTATGGAGTCTGAGACCACCCAGAGAGGACCTACGAACCGCTATTCATTTACTCCACACAGATTTGTGTGCTGTTGTGATTAATGCTTAATGCATTTTACAGGCATGTCCCTTTTATATGGTTAACAAAAACTCAAATTAAGACAAAAACAAGGCAAGTGACATTTACTTTAATTTCAAAATAATTTTCTAAAAACAAGACAGACTAAATTTGTAAAGTTTTGCAGTGCGCTTTAATGGTCCATGTCATTGCAGGCAATGAAACTTGACTTGCATTGCAAATTTACATTGACCTAAAAATAAATTAAATCAAAATCCCCCCTTTCTTTGTCAACTCAGAAGGTCTTCCTGTTGTGCAAGATAACGGATGAAATGCGTTACCAAAAAAAAATCTGCATCAAACACTGACTGTGCCATCCCAGTTCTGTCAGCTGATAAAACCAGACCATCAATATACAGTAGATGGAGATGTTGGTAGTCACCATCATGCTTATCATCATCAGTGTCAATGGTGGTACTGATTACAATGGTGACATGTGCGTCCTTTACCAGCACAGAAGAGCTGTGTTTAATCGTCATCATCATCCTCTTCATATGTCTCTCTCAACCACAGAGACAAACCACCCATGCCGTGCACAGAGGTGTGGATGGTATATGGGCCTACTGTAGCATCTGACCAGCTGTCTCAAGGGCTCAGGACACTCCAGGAGGTCATATGCTGGCCAGTCTGCCATTAAAAGTGCTTGGGACCCAGAGAAGTCTCTTTGTCACTGCCACGTCTTTACAGTCTTACCACTGAAACTCAATACACTTATCAGCTTAGGGGGGGGGGCCTTGAGAGGATTACATCCTCAGCCTGGATTTGTTGCCTGTGTTAGGGATGTTTACCCAAACACAGTAGTTCGGCCAGGTGGTGGTCAAGAAAAGCAACCTTAATGTCGGGAACCATGTCATTGACACGGGTTTGAGTTTTAATGGCATTAGAAATGTTACAAATGTCCAAACGTCTGCAACACATCTGAAACCGAATGACAAATGTGTGATGAACATTTTCAGTAGCAAACTACATAGAGTCTTGCTCAGATGGCTATCCTCCAGCTCTTGACATCATCTAGGGATAAATCCATTTGAATCGTCTAGCAAGATGAGCCCAGATAATTTTGGTATTACGTGTGTATTAGGGAGAGAAACACAGAAGACAATGCAATCCCCTATTATCCTGAGACCATCACTGATTAGCCATTTACCATCACCCTCGGATCCTGTATACTTGTTTTTTATTTTTGAAATATCTTACTCTTATGACACATACAGATGTAAGGCCATGCTGTATGCAAGCAATAGCTAATAGTATGTCATACAATGTTATGATGGAATCGCATATTTAGCATATGTTAATGCTGACATTTATGCTATGTGTCTATTAAACCAATATTGCTCACGCTCTTGATTCAACCAATAATCACTGAACCCAATACAGCGACTTAACATTCATTGTCCGCGTTACTAGCACAGGAGTGAAATGATTAGATTGACACATGAGTTATGTCTAGGTCAGTGTGGAACATCCTAATTACAGGCTCTGTGATTTGAGCATTTGGACTCTCTGACCCTGAGGAAGCACCCTGTGGGTTGACATAAAGCCAAGGTCAACTCAGCGTTACTAACCCACGGGTCCTCCTCCAGGATCCAGGGATCCAAGCAGGACAGCCTCGCCATGTCCCAGTGACTCTTCCCCCATGAGTCAGAGAGATGCCAAAAAACTTCCTGTAACAGTTTACTGACCTGGCAAGCTTCTCAGCAGCCTGTGCTCGCCAAACCATATCTGAGTGAGCGGGTCCTGTTTATTGGAGCAGTCGACGTTAAAGTGGGCAGAAACATGTGATGTTGTGATGTGCTGTTTGAAGAAGAACCACCACCCCACCCCACCCCACCACACACACACACACACACACACACACACACACACACACACACACACACACACACACAACACACACACACACACACACACAGTCACAGACACACACACCACCAGCTGCACCAGGTCAAGCCTGCCAGCATTCGTGGCAGTAGTTAAAGCCACCCCGGGGCTTTGAGCTGGTGTTACTGGTTTGAAGATGAAAGCATGGAAAGAGTGGTCTGAAATGAGGCCTGATCATATCTCTGCCTCTGCGATCCAAGGCTCTGCCCTCACGCTGCTTAAGTGGAAATGCTTGGAAAACAAATTGAGCGGATGCTGAGATACACCAAAAAAGAAGCAGCTACCAGCTATAGCGCCTTTAACTATTGCATGTAATTGTGCTGAATGAATGGTGTTGTATTTCAAGAAGCCACAGAAGATGTTACTTTGAAGACACATCTAAATGTTTACCAGTATGACAGAGACCTTTTTGTATAAAATGGTGGCGCACAAGAGGATGTTCTTTTCTTATGTTTCTTATGTTCTTTTTAATCTTTTCAAATTAATTTTTGTTTTTTCTAGGTGATTACTTACTTATATAGATAGCTATCTATTCTGACACTGATGATCCTGCATGAAGACCCCAGGAGCAACAACAAAAAAATGCATCCATCTACTTTAATATGCCCGCAGGACTGACAACACTACACTGTGCCTGTCATGTTAGCTCTATGCTTGAAAACAAAGTGCAGGTGTCGACCTTTACCTGTAGACCAGAGCCTCCAGTAAATCTCCAGCCTCCAATTTGAACAGCAGCCAAAGTCATGGAGAGTCACCTGAATAAATGTCAGGCCACTCAGAAGGATGGAACCAAGACACGGGGAGACATCTGAGAGTCATTCTTATAAGATTTAAGGTGACATATTGCATTGAATGAACATACCTTAAAGAAATGTAGTCTGCACAGAATGGACACAGTGTGCTCATTTAATTGGGTCTGAAAGTGTTCCGTATTAAATATGAATATTTATATGAAGATGCAAAAGCCTCACCTGCCACCAGTTGATAATATCCTACCCGCAAATAATTGCAAATAAAGATTGGATTATTAAATGCTAACATAGGGCAAAAAGCTTATTCCTATCTTATATTTCAGTATGCCTGTAACTGTGATAGATGGGTCATGTCACTCTCACTTATTGTACCAACCTTTCAACGATATTTAAAATGAATGGTGAATGCTAACACAGTTAGCGCTGCCCAATCACTCAGTCAAAAGCATATACTGGTATGCTGAGCATATACTGGTAGATTGTACATTTTAAAGGAGTCAGAAACTACCGTGATTTCCTCCTGAGGTCACTGATGCGTGCTGAATGAGGACATCACATGCTGAGGGTGACATTTGACAGGAGACACGTTAAGAGAAGATGACAGGTGTCGTATGCTGCACAACATCTGTTACTCACAGACCACTAGATCCATGTCAGTGTTCCAGCGCACTAAAAGTCGCACTGGCAGTGAGGGGACAGATTCATCTGGACGTGTTCCCACATCACATGGTGCACAAGCTCCGATTCAGGTCCTTTTAGCCTGTGCAGGGAAGCAGAAGGGGCATTTCTCCAGTCAAACTGTGACTTATTAAAGGGCACTCGTTCCCTGATGGAGACCTGCGTATCTCCATGACACCAGAGGGTTGAAGTGTCCAGCATCCAGGTCCCAGCTGATGAGAGGCAAAAAAGGCCACTAGCCCAAGGTATCATGTCACGGAGATTGAATCAGAATTGCTGTCTCAATTCGTTTTGACAGGTTACATATGTGCAAAAGCCAATCTCCACCTCAGGCTAGAATCCCAAAAAATACACACAGCCACAAACTAAAACAGATTAGCTAAAATGTCAGTGAATGGTTGTCCTTTTTTGTCTTGTTTCTTTTCCCCCTGAAAGTGTTCTTCTCCACTGTATTTTTTCCCGATTGAAAAACACTACTTCAGCTGCGAGGGATGTTTCAGCGCTGAAGTGTTCTTGAGGACCGTCATGTGTCGTCGCTCCCGGCTGTCTGCGGCCGACTGTCACTGAGATTTTGACAGGCTCCATCTGGACATCTGCGAGAGTCATACAATGGGTCCTGCAGCCACTTCGGCCCACCTGTGTCGCGCCCAGCAATATGGCTAAAGGTTGTTCAAGATGACTACAATATGGAAGAGCTTTTGCCATGTGCTATAATCTACACACAGTTCAAACATACATACATGCAACAAACAGAACAAAATTAAGAAACAAGGGAAATACATTTCAAATAAACAAGGGGATATTTGAAAATGTAAAATTAGTATTCTGTATTCCAAGCACCCTTTCATTGAAAGCCCCATACAGTGAAACTCCCCCCCCCCCGCTCTCTCAGGTGGTCCCTTCACCCTGACCTGCACTCTCTGACCACCATTAGTGTCTTTGTCCTGTCAGCCAGACATCGTGAATAATGGGGTCATCCCCGGCCCCTCTCTGTCAAAGGCCCCGGAGACCCAGAGAGCTACAGGGTAAATGTGCTCTCGCAGGTGGAGAGGGACCCAAGGGGCCCCTGGGACAGCAGAGAGAGAGGCTTTATGGATGGGGGTGACCCCTGGTGAATACCTGTGAGCACATGACCTCATGAGCTAGATGGTCAGGACTGCTTGAGGTGTTGACCCAACTGTCATGGGAGCGGTGGGCAAGGAAGGGAGGCTCAGAAGGAGAGAGAAAGAGAGAGAGAGAGAAAGAGAGAGAGAGAGAGAGAGAGAGAGAGAGAGAGAGATCCTAAGCAAGCTTTAGAACGATCTGTAACATCTGCGTCATTGGTATTAATTCAATGGCGATTTGTAATGTTCAATGCATGATTGTCCAGTTCTATTCTTTGAAGAAGGCTCACATTTTGCCACCTGCAGACGAGGCAATGAGTAATTCAGGTGTAAGAACAAAAGATAATCATAGGTCTTCATACTACCTCAGTTCTCTGTCCTCTGTCCTTTGCCATCCCCTGTGCTGGTGTTGGACATTTTGATGGTCTCTGAACAAGCTGTCAGATTTAACTGTGATCCAATCTGATTCTGCTGCCCCAGTTTCAGTGGAGTGGAAGAGGACAAAGAAGGAGTGCCCTCCCCTGAGGTCTACCCGTGGCTGTCTACAGCACCTGACATGAGATGAGTGCTGCATGGGTCCCCATACCACCAACACTGCACATGTGCACAAATGATAAGAGTACAGAATGTAATTTATGAATGCTCAGTTAGATTCATTTTAAGGACGATATCTAATCTTATCTAGTCATAGATTTATGCATATGCATGTATGAAACATGCACACACACACACACACATGGACACACAAACACCAGCACACACACGCACAAACACATGCAAACAAACACACACACACATGCACACACACGAACACACGAACACACACACAAACACACCTGCACACACACACATGCAAACACATTCGAACAAACACGCACACACAGACACACACACAAATACACTCACACACACACGCGTGCACACACACACACACACACACACACACACACACACACACGTAAAAGGACTAATTGGTTAGATAAGGCACACACACACACACACACGTGTTTAAATGAACAAAGCTACTCCTTAGCCATGCTTTGCCCTCTGGAAATGCTGTGGATGTGTCAATAGCTGTCCTCGAAGCAAAACTGTTGAGCTTCATCACCCTACAGTACCCATCACATGCACAGAGGGTTTCCAAAAGTCCATGGAACCATTTCCATAATGTTAAAAACGGGAACTTGAGACTCAAAGCTTAGAAAAGACACCCATCCTAAGATCTTCTCCTCTTGCAGCGCTCTCTCTCTCTTTCTCCCTCTTTCCCCTTTCTCTCTCTCTTTGCCCTCTCCCTCTCTTTCCTCTCTCTCTCTCTCTCCTTCTCTCCTTCTCCTTCTCTCTGCCCTGTAATAAAATCACTGTGAGGGCTGCTGTGTTTGGGGTGTGGGGAGTCAGCGGCTCTCTGGGGAGGAACATTGATCTAACAGCCCTCTCCTCTCCTCTCCTCTCCTCTCCTCTCCTCTATCTCTCTCTCTATCTCTCTCTCTCCCTCTCTTTCCCTCTCTCTCCCTCTCTCTCTCCCTCTCCCTCCCTCTCTCTCTCCCTCCTGCAGGCCCCACTGTGAATTTTCCCCTCGAGTGAGTGTGGCTGTGCAATCAAAAAGCATCTCCACTGGCTCGGAAATGTGGCAAAGGGGTCAAGTACAAGTTCTTCCTGCCTTCAGCAGAAACCCAGTCCCCCCCCTCCCACCCTCTCTGTTTGAGTGCCCAGTCGACTGGAGAGACCTTGGCATCAAGGGGCGCTCGGGGGGCAAAAGCAGGTCTATGCCAGCAGCGCTAGATTGACAACTCCCTCTCAGAGGGCTCTGAGAACCATGGAACCATGATTTCCTTTCCTGTGAAATATCTGATCATTTCATGTTCATTAATTAAAAAAGGAAATTCACATACGCAGGGATTAAGCGCTTTAAACAGGTCCTCAAAACAAGAGTACTCTGAGGAGAATGTTGTTACCCGAACACCCAAGGTAAAAAAGAGAAAGAGATAGATAGAGAGAGAGCGAGAGAGAGAGAGGGAGAGTGTATCCTGCTGGAAAGAAATGTATTATTCATGAGGAACATAGCAGAATTAAGTATTTATCAATGCGACCCTGAAGGTCTGTCATGGTTTAAATGGGACCTCAGTGAGAGTAAAAGGGGTATTGTAGTTTTGCATTTTAAAATCCAGGACCCACTTGCAGCACTTTGCTCAGGTTTCTGGCAATATGAATATTGATACTCTGCCTGAACACAAAAATCAATATGAATATTGATACTCTGCCTGAACACAAAAATCAAGACAAATCCTGCAGTTTCGCGAGATGGCAGATGCCATCAGTACAAGTGAATATGATGACACCATAATTGCTATAACTTGGTAATAAACATGTCATAGGTGAATCTGCATCATGTGGCCTCTGTGTTCATCTAGTGGTTAGATTGTGCAACTGCAGGGTCCCGACACATGAAACAAAACACAAAAAACATTGGCATATAATAGTTCATATAAAGTATATGAATACACTTATTATATAGCAAACAATGAAAACTGAAGTGTACTGTCCTAATGTTCATTGATGTAATGGTTAGATACAGTATCAAAAATAAGTAAAAGAAATTATCATGACTGAGGTATTGACATATTTTATTCTACAATTTTATCAGTGACCTTTGCAAAGGATAAGATAAATTCCTCAAGGGGGTAAACTGAAACACCAGACAATAAAAGAGCAGGAAGAGTTATTTGAAAATAAATAACAGTTATCCCAGATAGAGCCGATCTGTCTCCTTTAATGATCCATGACAGTATCAACCATTACCAACACAAAAGCACCAGAGAACCAGCTTGTCAGGGAAGGCCGCTATCCCACACCCCTACAGACAACAAACCCTTTCTCAGCCCATCTCCTGCCTTACTTCCTCTCTGGCATGTCCCCATTTGATAGCGAGAACAGTGGAGTTATACACCCATACACCCCAAAACAAATGCCAGGCCGGGGCCATGTATTTCATCACAATTGCCAGGATCAAGCAGGCTCCTCAGCCTCAGTTTTTTGACACGGAGATGGGTGGACTCCGATTACCCACCGTCACCTGTCAGGCTTGTTTGCAAATTAAATATTGCAATGTGAAGTAGAGGGGAGCAGAATGCAAGCCCCCTCCGAGCTGTCAGTCACTGGGATAAAGGCAGGCCTGACTTGCCAAATAAACAGGGCGCTGGGAGCAGGTAAGGTTACGGCCTGGCCGAGCTCGTTATGCCGCCCCGGCTCCGGTTGCCCGTGACGGGGCGGGAGATCGGATTACCCACGGCTGCCACTTGAATTGGTCCGGTCCAAGTGCCCTGCCTCCTCATGATGGAGTGATCACTTATTCATCGTGGGGATACCAAGGGGGAAGGATTATGAATGGGGGTCCTTGTCAGTGGCGGTGCAGGAAACAGCTGACACAAGAGTATATGTTACTCGCCCCTTCATACACGTAGAAAAATACATGCTCACAAATACACCCACACAGACACGCACACAAACACATACACACACACATACATACACACTGAATGCAGTTGCGTCACTCCTTCCATGTTTGTATTTGATAAGTCATCAGTAGCAGAAAGCCAACAGAGCTCATTAGCATAGATGATACTCAATGTGATGATTAAGTCACCATCAATTCACTCTTTAATGAGTGATCCCTTCCAAATGGGACTAAGGTAAAGTGATTCCACCCTGAGATGAGGTGCAGCTGCGCTACCAGTGTGAGTGCCTACTGTGGCATTACAGCCAGCAAGGTGACTAACCAGGCCTCTTTCATTACCCAACACTGGGCATCGTGTAGCCCGACACCCTGCCACTCAGGAGCCGAGAGAGAGTGAGAGAGAGAGCGAGAGAGAGAGGGAGAGAAAGAGAGAGATAGAGAGATAGAGAGAGGGGGGGATGAGAATGCCACCGAACCAAACCTGGCTGTGTTTGTCTCGCCACCTCTCTCCTGACACCAGAGAGCCCACGCTGCCTTTCCACCGTGTGAAATCTCACACTGCCCGCTACTCACAGGGCACTTGGGCTCAAGTGTAGCTGGCACAGTACACAAAGTCTTCCCTTTCTCCACCCAGACTCTAACACACACACACACACACACACACCCCCACACACACAGTACTCTCCCTCAGTCTACTGTACACCCCCACTTCCTTTTTGCTGTGAAGATAATGCACCTGCTTGTGTCCCCGTCCTCATCGTGGTCATCAGCAGGTGAACCTTCATTCAATATTTATCGCCACGTCTGCTCTGCTCTTCAGCTGCTCCTGTGAAGCCTGTGGAGCTGAGGCAAACGCTTTAATTAAACTGGAGCCCTTCGTCAAAAGCACCATTCAGGGACGTCAGTCAACGCTCACAGGATGCAGTGTAACCGTAGCCGTTCACTTTCTCCCGTCGCCGCGGTACCGAGGAGAAGAAAAGAAAAGAAGGGCCCATGGCCTGGGCTCCCATTGTAACAGTCTGCCAGTCTCCAGGAACGTGTAACTGAAGTCACCCCGGGCCCTTTGTGCTGGTTGTAGGCAATATGTTCCAGTGTGTGATGGGGTGAGCACGCCGACACAGATTCCTTTCACTGCCCGACTTCTGATACCCAGGGTGTTTGTGTTACAATCCATTTGATTTTTTGCGTGAACGTCTGACCAATGCAGACATAGGTGTGATGAGGTAATAGGCCTTTCTAAATAATAGCCGCACTTTTTCCATGCTGCCTTTCAGACGGTGCATAATTAATTATCTTTTATGCCCAGGATGAACCCAATTAATTTGATGAAAGTTCAGATTCTGTACATCAATTTATCTCATTTAAGTCATTTACGTCTGTCATATATATTAAAGCACATTGAATTATTGGAACTACCACATGCCTATTGATCTATTTATCACTCAACTAACTATGAAAATGTGGTGTTTTTTTTTTTTTTACAGAAATTATTATGCGTGAACGTGTAAAAATATGCAGTCTGTAGCCATACAGTACATGTGGCTATATGTGAATGACAAGTTGGAAATTCCACTGTAAAAACCCTTTGAATTAAGCGCCAAGCAGCCGACACACAGATCTAAACCTGGACTCTGCTGCCCTCTACTGGACTGAAATGTATAGTACAAGTTCATTTGTCAGGGGATTTTTCTGTGGCTATTGACCATTAAATAAACAATAACTTCAAGAAGTTTCTAAACATATGTTTAATACAAACTTACATCAGTACACTTATTCTGGATGAAAAGGGGTGATTTTACACCAGTAGGTTACTGATTGTTCCGCGTGTTACATAGCATTTTCTTGGCAATATTTCGGATGTTAGACTACAGAATTTTCTCTAGCTTTAGTAATTATCTTCAAGTTTCACGGTCATCATCTTGCTTCTGATGAACAGCTACCTCGGTTACTATAATACGCAATTATGACACACAAATGACACACCAAAACAAGTTAGACAGCAGTGACAAGGCTGCCCGACCTTCCTTTCCACCAACGGTGACTGACACTACCCGCGACATGTAAACTGATGACTAGGGCCGGGACTTTAACGCGTTAATTAAGATTAATTAATTACACAAAAATTAACGCGTTAAAAAAATTGACGCATTTTAATCGTATCTATTTTTGCACCGCGGAACGTTTCTCACTGGAAGAGTTCCAGACGGACCGATTATACTGGCGCACCAACTAACGCGAATAAATTCGGTTCAAACAAGTTGAACAAACCACAGTGGTACAGTGGTGCAGTGAACATGAACATGAACATGAACATGAACATGAACATGAACATGAACAAAGAAGCTGATGAGACCGCGTTGGTTGGGCCAATTGATGGGACATTTTGTTACAAAAAACTAACGGATGGAGGCGTCGATAAGAACATGGTTCAGTGCAAGCTATGCAACAAGGAATTCGCATATCACCGCAGCACATCGAGTATCACCTCAATGCAAAAACATAAAGCAGCTAGCGTGGACGTTAAGCCTGACTCCGGGTTAGTTACTCCGGGTACAACCCACACACAACCCACACTCCAACAGTCAGGGTTTCCAATGTTCTGAATGTACTTGAAAGTATTGTGATTTACTTAAAAAACCCAAAGTATTATAGTTTACAGAAGGTCTATTACTGTACTACATTTCTAAATATGGTATTGCTACACTTAATGGCAAAAATTGCACTGGTCTGTTGGACTTGAACAAAAATAAACAATATTTTTGTTGCTTAAGCTTATGTATTCAGTCATTATTCAATGGTATACTAAAAATCCATGTGAAAAAAATTACTTCTCACTGTTCTCAGGTCAAATATTTATATGCGATTAATTTCGATTAATTAATTACAAAGCCTCTAATTAATTAGATTCATTTTTTTAATCGAGTCCCAGCCCTACTGATGACTTCTTCTTTAACACACAGAAACATGCACACGCGCATCCAAACACAACCCGGTATGTCACGGTGCCGGCGTGTCTCTGTTCGTTCATTTAACAACCCCATTCACAAATCCCTCTGCTACTTACACATTTGTCATTAACCATCATAGCGATCAGTTGTATCCGCTCCATAACCCATTACATTTCACGCCGTTAATCCATACATTGTCGCACCACACACTCGTATACACTCCCACCACATATCTCGTTATTTTGACATAGTTATCTCATTATTTTGAGATAGTACTATCACATTATTTTGAGATAGTATCTCGTTATTTTGAGATAACTTCTCAACAGGACCAGACCAGTCATTGTAGCCTAATTGTAGCCCATCCATAGGCGCTACATATAATGACAGTTGATAGGCTGGAGATGATGGACTCGATTCTTGAAGATTATTTCAGACATAGGTATACAAATGCTGACATTTTGGCTCGATTATCTCAGGAGCACAACATAAATATTAGTAAAAGAACTCTAGAAAGAGCTCTTCAGAGGAATCAGCTGTGGCGAAGACGCAATAAGGCGAACATTGGAGAAGTAGCCGATTGAATCCATCGCCAATTACAGTCCTCTGGACTTACATTACTCCTCACTCCGCAACATACACCACCAGCGTTCAAAACGTTGGTTCCCCGTGCTTGGACCTACAGTTAAAATGCCGTTTTCACTGCCGTGCAGAAAACTGCATTGCGGCAATGTGTGTGCTCTCCGTCCCGTGATCCAATCTCACTTTTAGTGGGCGACCATGCTGCATTACTGAATCAATGAAATACCCCGCTATAAGACATGGGTTGGTAGTTGAGTGAGCTATATGAATATGAAAAATAGGCTATATACAATTAGGCTACAATGACTGGTCTGGTCCTGTTGAGATAATGAGATAGTATCTCAAAATAATGAGATAGTTTCTCAAAATAATGAGATAGTATCTCATTATAATGAGACACTATCTCAAAATAATGAGATACTATGTCAAAATAACGAGATACTATCTCAAAATAACGAGATACTATCTCAAAATAATGAGATACTATCTCAAAATAATGAGTTGTGACCTGCATTTTTTTTCTTTTACGTGGCGGAAACGGGCTTCCATATGATTGGGATGGGGGAAAGGGAATGATTTCGGCGGGGATCGTGTCATGTTGTACCAATGTTAAGCTTTGTATGAACAGGCAGGGTATTCCCCTCACTGTATGTTCTAATTGCAATTGGCTAATTGGAAGGCTTTATTTCTGCTTTTTCTCACTATGGGGTGGGAGAGCTGGTAGCCTAGACTAAAAGCAAGTACACGGAATTGTGATTTGGAAAGAGAATTGTGCATTGACAGAACAACCTTCTGGTTGTTTTTTGTTTGTTGGTTGGTTTGTTTGTTCGTTCGTTCAAAGTGTGTTTGTTGACGTTTTGTTGCTGTTTTGTCATTATTGTTTTTGCAATGTAAATAAGTTCACCATATTTCACCTTGTTTTGCCGTGTTCCTCACACCCTCACCCAAGACCTCTGGAAGTCCTATAGGGCCACCATCCGGGGTAGCGCAAGGTGCATTCTTTTCACGACAATTGAGAAAAGAGTGATAATGTGGACCTCTAAAGTCACTTGAGTGTACTTTTTTGTCCCATGTAGAGAGAATATTGGGACTTGTAGGCCTATTAATAAATGCTCCACTTGAATTACTCTCGAATACATGGGGTAAAAGGGTACTGTATTTTGTTCTTCATGTCAAAGACAATGTCAATTTTTTTGAGTCAATTTCCAAATTCGGCTAATAAAGTTTCTTCATTTTCCGAAGATGTATTACCCTCAAGGGAAGTTGAGTGAACTACTGACCGTAAGTTCCTTTCTCCATACTGTGGTGTAGTATCATATTGCACCATCAGGGAGCAAAAGATCATAGAATAGAATATCTTTATTGTCATTGCACAAGTACAACGAAATGTAGGTAGCAGCTCTCAGGCTCAGTGCAGTTGAAAAGTATAAAACAAAGACAATAAAAATAGACGTACGATACAGATTTACACTATACAAATACTCAGCTTAGATAGAAACAAGTTAAAACACAAGATATATTGCACAACAGAGAGACAAATATTCATCATCGGCAACAAAGTAGTTAAGTATTTATACAAAAAAAATTCTATAGCCCGTCCACTGATATAGTTATTGTCTGACTTCACCAAAGATGAATTGGGTGCCATGCCATCAAAGGGTTGTGAGGTCTCCAGAGCACAGTGAAAAGAAAAATCCATGTATTAATATCTGTAAAAGAAAAAATATTTTGTTTGTATGAGCTGACTCAGATGCCCTGTGGAAGAGATGAGCATGTCATTGTAAATGGCAGGATACAGACATCATAATTCAGCGGAATTAGCTGTCAAAGTGCAATCGGCTGCTGGTGATATTTTTACAGACTCTAATGCTGTCGGCTGTGGCTATACAAGTACAAGCAGTAGGCTAAGTGACCATAAGAATTATTGTATAGAAATGCAACAAAACCTTCAATTATACCAACTTGAACAAACTGTTTCTGAAAGTATACCCATACCATAAAAGTGTCTATGTGTTTATTTAGAATCGGTAATTAGTTCATCTGAGGGGCAATGATGGGAGCAGGTTTTGTTTACCTTTGTGTTGTGGCTGGCAGCACACCGTCTCGCTATCAAGTCAGGAGATCAGGTTGCATCATGGTATGTCTGTATGCTTTTAGTGGGGACATCAGGACCTGGTGGCCAGCCAACTAGGACTGATAACCCAACTGACACTACAACACATGGTGATGCATCCTCAGTTCATATTGATAATATATCATGGATATCAATCTGTTCAAGGAGGCACATTTATTTTATTTCGATTGGATCAGACCATACTATGAGACCATACTGAGTAAGCACATGGGATACAACGAGATTCTCTCTTATTGGGCACACCCTCCCACACAGGTTCGCTTTGAAGAAGCCCGCCCCAGTCACTAAGATACACTGCGATTGGTCCCCGCGCCCGGCGTGAGTCGCTGTTAGGGTCGGAGGTTAACGGCCAGAAGTAACCCCACCCCACATCACACCACCATGATGTTGCTGTCAAAGGCGCTGTTGTAGTCATCATCTAGCTACCTAGGTAGCGTGCCGCTTGTCTCGATATGATGTAACTGTTTAGCATTGCAGGACAACATGTGTACGCCCAGGGGTTGAATCAAGGAAATATTAACAAATCTTTCGGGATTCACTCTTCAGAATTACTTGCCGATTTATTTTTCACGGTAAGGTGCCATCTAACAGTACGCTAAACTGATAAGCGCATTATCTACCAAACGTTACTGTTGCAGGATACATCTCCCGTGAGTACGCAGGGATGGAGCCCAATTCACGTTTTAATATTTGCTAGCTAACATTAGCTGCATAGCTCACCGGCTAGTAGTAGTTTTGTTAATATCTTTATAGTAGCTATCGCTAGATAAGTTAGCTAATTTGCTGCGCTTGCTAACGTTGACTGATTCTGAACACGGAATCTATCTGACTGTTATGTAGCAATCATAGATATCCAGGTGTCTCGGTCGCTTCTGGTAAGAAATGCTGTCATTCTGCCTTTAAACTTGGTCAAAGATGAGTTGGTTGTCAGTACAGGGCAACGATGGTCTGGCCACCTAGCTAGCTAGGCTCACTGTGATGTTAGTCAGCTTGGCAAGGCATGCACTTTCTAACAAACGAAATCACGTTGCGATTAATGCCACCCATAGCGGTTCACAGACAGTTTACGTTTCAAATATAAAACCAGTTTTTCCCGTCAATCAGCCAAGTACATCTCAAACTAGACGTGCCAGACAGCTACGGTTAATTTAACCCTGTAATGCCACTACGGGTGTTGGCTAGTGTCTGGGCTTGGTTGGTGGTAGTCGTCGTTCTCTCCCGGTGAGCATTTTTTTCTTACAATGTTTCTGAGCGAGCGGACAGTCGATATCTGGCCAGTGTTTATTTGGATGTTAAGACTTCAGCAGGTCCTAGCTAACGTCACGTGCACATTTTAGCAATCCAATGTCTTCCGATTACGGTAAAAGCCAGCTTTCTTGTGTATAGGTCCAAGTTCATACAGCCAGATACTAAAGGTTAAGGAGAAGGCTAGTACTAGGCAATCAATGAAAAACTTGACCTTCCAGGGGGGCGGGGGGCGGGGTGCCCCCCTAATATAATGGTAGGGGAAACACTGGAGCCTTTTGATATTCTTAGTCAAGTGTGCAGTAACAATGCATTCTTGAAGGACGTTCGAAATATCTAGACGCAATACGGTCCTTAAGTTTCAGTTATGGGATTTCAGACTTCAGTTGTAATACTATGTTTTTGTTTCATCACCAACGGATGGTGCCTCTCTCTAGGGGCAATTGCAGTGTTATACCGTGAGCAAGAAATATTTGCCCTTTTGCCTTAGGCTAGTATTTTCCTTGCACCTGTAGAGGCTTCTTTCACTAAGGCTATTGGAGAATAATAGTGTAGCCAAGGAACAAGCAGACTTTTTTGACATTCTCTCTCTCTCTTTCTTTCTTTCTTTCTTTCTTTCTTTCTCTCTCTCTCTTTATTTCATCACAGTCTTTGGGGGCTGCCAGCGTCGTCCAGCCATGGCAGAGCAGGAGAATCCTGCTCAGAAGCCTCCAGCTGCAGCTGCGCTCCATTCCCACTTCACGGTGGGCTTGGTCTCCGAGGAGAACTCCGAGGATGAGATCCTGATCAAACCCCTCCATGTGCCTGCCGAGGAGAAGGAGCGCTCTCTATCGCCGTCGTCAGTCAGCTCCGACAGCGCAAGTGAAATGGGCTTCGAAGGCATCGATGGACTTGCTCACAACCTGAGGTAGGCATTGACCACTGCTCCCACTATCATTCCGGCCTCATTGGTGCCCCCCATTGCCACACACGTTGCGCTGAGCTAGCCAGGCCATTGGAGATGTCTGGAACTGCCAATGCCCAGTTCAGCAACATGATCTATTTATACTTGGGACCTGATAGGATTGCATCTCTGCTAACTCTGTGCTGCGGTTTTGCCATCCCAGGGGCCCTGTTAGCAAAAGAATGAACTCAAGCGCAACCACAGTCATTGGTTAATCAGCAGGGTTTATTTCTGTAGAAAAGGCTGCAGTGCTGCCTGTTACTGCCACACAGAGCCAGCTTGTGCTTGGGAAGCCAGTGATGCTGTCATCCTGCCAACTCCTCTGTCTCTCTCCCTTTCTGCTGCAGTTCATACTAGGTATTAGTAAAGGGTGACGATAAGGCTTTGGATGTGTGTGTTTATTACCTTGGTTGTGCCTTCTGCCTCTGCCCTATTCTCGTTTTGCTCTCATGTCATACAGTGTAATAGTGGGAGAGGACTTTGATTTAAAAATATATATATATATATATATATAAAAATTAAATTTGTTTAGAAACTGGATTTTATTAGCCCCTTCAAAGTTAGAATTGGCGTTTTAGAGTAAAGTCAGTGAAGTCTAATCTGAGTCCTGAGTGGCGAATGTGTAAGTTTGATAGAGTGCACAGAGCATGACAGTGTTCCCTAGTTTTAGATTCAGATTTCATATTTTTCTCTTAAATTGAAAACTGAAATCTGTTTTCACCAATCGCTTTATTTGGTCTAGTCAGGTTTGGAATGTGTGTCATTGATTTTGAGCTTAAAGTAACATTATGCAACAATTTTACCTTAAAATAACAGCTTCAAAACTAGAATGCGTTTCGTGAACGAACTGCGAGAGTGTGCTTGCTCTGTTGCGGCCATGACCGAGAGAACAAGTGCCTTGGAATTGGGGCAGGTGTCAGCTCTCCAGCTCTCCCTGCTGGATGAGCATGCACAAATGAGTATGCACAAATGAGTATGCATGAGTGAGTATGCATGAGTGAGTACGCACGAGTGAGTATGCATGAGTGAGTATGCATGAGTGAGTATGCATGAGTGAGTATGCACGAGTGAGTAAACATGAGTGAGTATGCATGAGTGAGTATGCATGAGTGAGTATGCATGAGTGAGTATGCATGAGTGAGTAAACATGAGTGAGTAAACATGAGTGAGTATGCATGAGTGAGTATGCATGAGTGAGTAAACATGAGTGAGTACGCATGAGTGAGTACGCATGAGTGAGTAAACATGAGTGAGTAAACATGAGTGAGTATGCATGAGTAAGTATGCATGAGTGAGTATGCACGAGTGAGTATGCATGAGTGAGTATGCACGAGTGAGTAAACATGAGTGAGTATGCATGAGTGAGTAGAGCCCTGGTATGGAAGGTGTCTCTTAATATTCCTAGTTATACAGTTGAATGGAGAGGGACAGAGAGAGAAGAGGAACCGTGCGCAGGTGTCAGTGAGAGTTGTCAGTGAATTACAGGTGCAAGCCAGTTTAATGAGCCTATTATGATGTCATAATGCCTCAAAGTTCTGCCATGCAAGTCTATGGAGAAAAAAGGTGATGGAAAAAGAGGAATAAAAAAGGAGTGGCTAGGAGTACCGCCACGAAAAGTCATAGCAACCTGCACCGGATCGGGCCGGACGTTTTGGTGTTTGAACGGCGTCTCTATCTCAATCGGGCGAGGAGTAGTTAGCTGCAAGAAAAACTACTAGAATAAAAAAAATAGTAAAAAACGAAGAACAATAGTGTGCTTCCCTTCGGGCAAGCACACTAATAACCTTGCTGGTACACTGACTTGTAATACGGAGAATGGTGTCTGTGCCACTGCCACAGTGCGCCTGGTACTGCACTATGTAAATTTGGGGTACACAGCGCAAGACCAATGGTGAGAACTATGTAAAGCTTTATGGCACCACCTCATGCAACAACAACTAGACCCCTGCACTAGCTATAAGAGGAAGCTAGAACAGCATTATCTATATGGACGTCATGGCAGAGGTGACGAAGAAACAGATGAAGACGTTGTCGGAGGATAGGAACAGAGCAAGAGACCAAACAAGTAACCGAGCAAGTCAGGTGCCAAACTGGCCTTCTTTCTGTTGGTCTAGTCAGTAATAACTTGATAGCTGTCTTAATATGTCTTGTGTTGTGCTTGCATGGTTTTTGCCTCTGTTTTGGAAAGTTGTCGACTTGCTATATTTCATCATAAACATCCCTGGCAATTTTATTTATGAAATATTTCGACTTAAGGTTACAGCCTATCGGTGTTATGCCTGTCTCACAGAAAATTGTAGTTTTTCCAGATGGCCAAAGTCATCAACCTGTTCTGTCGCATGCTAGCAGTAGATTACACATACTCCACATTCAAACGCTTAGAAAATGGATATGGGCTGAAAATGCGAACAGTATTTCAGAAAAAGTCAATTTTGTCATTCTTTTATTTGTTATTCTTTGGATATGTTAGCGATCATCTCCGATGTCACAATCAACAAAACTATACAGTGTAATATTTGTGTAAAATCTTGTGATATTTGTTCATGCTTCTTTGGCTTCTGCCGTTGTCTTAGCCGGTTCCATATTGTTCAGCCTGTCAACAAATACACGTAAACAATGTCCATTAGGGGGTCTCAAAGCACTATTTGTATTTGCAACAGTGGGGTAAGTAAGCTACACTCTGCAACTTTAGGGGGAACTCAGTAGAAAAAAATTACTTTGAGTGAATAAGGCCAGCTTGTAGAACTTAAATGTATTTTTTGCCACATTGTGAAATGAAACGAAACGCTGCAAGAGTTGGATTCTGTTCACGTGTGCTTCAGTTTTTTTTTTTTTTTTTTGACATTTATGTTTTCATTTGAGTTTACTTATCGAGAATAACCTGAGATCATGCTTTCAAACCCTCCCTCCATCACTTAATTGCTACTTTCCAGTGTTATTGTTATCGTCCTTGTTCCTTTTGTTAGACCCATACATTGAAGTTAGCCTGATGACAGCTGCTGTGGCTAGGACAGCAGGCCCTTCAGCAGGGGCAGACAGTGGGTGGACCCCTCCCTCTTCCTTCTCTCTTATTGGGTGTTAGGAGTAGGGTGAGGCCAGGGGCGGAGATCCCATTCATTGCAGGGGGGGACAATACATGGGAACATTTCAGAGAGTAATTCCGGGGGGGGGACATGAAAAAAATTGCTGTCACGAGAGCTAGCATAACTTAGCTGCTAAATACCGAATTCTCTAATAACAGTGACAAACAGAAATTCAACGTCAGTTTTAAATTCTCTAAATGGCAATACATGTCCTAACACACAATATCTACTCAAAGTTTAAACGCAAACCAAGGCTCTTCAAGGAGGAATTCAGCTGCATGCAAATTAACGTCTTCTCTAGTGCCCTG
Organism: Sprattus sprattus; assembly: GCF_963457725.1. Classification (NCBI taxonomy): domain Eukaryota; kingdom Metazoa; phylum Chordata; class Actinopteri; order Clupeiformes; family Clupeidae; genus Sprattus; species Sprattus sprattus. The sequence goes on along the minus strand of NC_137920.1, from coordinate 54,908,907 downwards.
CGCAGCCGTGTGGAGTCCATGAGCCGTCCATTGAGTTAAAACTAATAAAATCAGGTCAAGTTCCCGTGATTATCTCCAAGAAGCCCATTGGTTAGAGGCGAGGTGGTCCAACCAATATATATAGCACTTATTGTCTCACAACATCTCACTTATGGTGTATGATGTTACTGATTTTTGCTTAGCCTCCTACATTTTTATTCAGACTTAACATAACTTTCATGACCAAAAATATAAATTGGCCAGCGATTTTAATTCGTTTTTTTGTTCATAAATGAATGTAGGATGGTCGGAGCAAAGCCTCATGGGAAATGCCTTTATCCAGTGAACGTAGGGCAGGTCAGAGCAGGTGAAGCAGACCTGATGGAAACAATGAATGTAGACATATTCTCGTATTTATTATTGTTTTATTTGTTTAAATCCCAAGAAGTCTTTAGAATCAATAGCACACTGGGTTAAGTGCTGGTTACCACGCCAGCGACCCGGGTTCGCATCCCTACTTTTTTTTTTTTTTCAATTTTGTTGGGGGGGGGGGGGGGGGGGGGGGGCAACGTTATGCGAGGGGGGAACGTGTGTCCCCCGTCCCCCCTGGGATCTCCGCCCATGGGGGAGGCTCCCTCATTTCGGATGAGAGGACTGTCTAACAGGGCCCTTTGTTGTTGTTGTTGTTGTTGTGTTGCAGTTGTGTGTTTGTGTTATGTGTGTTTGCTGAATTTAAGGCCTCCCGAGGAAGCCCATAGAATGTAGCCAGACAGGCACAGGACCAGACATGCCTCCATTACGCACAGAAATTTCTTCCTAAAATTTTGCTGCCTCACCCCTCGTAGAGAATAGCAAAATAAGCGATCCTTCTGCTGGTAACAAACCATACTATAGAATTCAGCCCCATGAAGGTCAGGCTGTCAGTAGTGCATCTTACCCTTCCACAGCTTTTAATCACACTGAGAGAAAAGAGTTCAAAATATGAATCCAAGTTTATTGAAAAAGAGACACAGTAAATAAAGATTTGCAAAAACATGTATATATTAGATATTCTAATGCTACATGCGAAAATATAGAACATTTTGGTTACACACATATAGACATTAATTAGAACCTTCATAACAATCTTGTGGTGCTTAAAAATAAATCGGGGGAAAAAAACAGACAATTTTCAAACTAGGCAGTTGCCAAAGGTTTTTGGAGGAGCTGGGAATGGGATAAGATGTAGCCTATATTCTTAGTCTTCTGTAAAGAGACTGCAGTGCTGGTAAATGTGAAGTGTTTTTCCATGAGGCAGCTGTATTGATTTTTTCTCTCGGAGGAAGGTACCTTATGTCACACCGGCCTAGCCAATCGATTGGATGGAAAAGACAGGGCCATTCATTCTCAAATCTGAACTCAAGGCTTTAAGTTCTTGAGGTCAGTGATTAACTGAAAGACTAAAGGTCTTAGAAGAACCTTAAGAAATTACATCATTGTAAATTCAATTACATTAGCTACCCAATAATAATTTATTTCATGAAGTTGCCTGATGAGGCTTATGAGGCAACCTTAAACAGCACCTTTAAGGGCACCTATCTGTTCTGTTTGACACCCTTAAACAGCACCTTTAAGGGCACCTATCTGTTCTGTTTGGCACCCTTAAACCACACCTTTTAAAGGGCACCTATCTGTTCTGTTTGCAGTGGCGGACTTAGTCATTTGGGGGCCTAAGTCGAACATAGCCAGGGGCCCTCTTCATCCGTCCTTTTAATGCAAAAAAAAAAGGGCCACCTCAAAGCAGAGGCGGACTGGGGGAAAAAAAGTGGCCCGGGAGTTGTCTGTCAGAGCGGCCCACTTAATATACGGCGCGTTGCCCGCTCAATCTATGCAAAATACCCATACACTTAACATAATTTTGGATGATTACAAAGAAATAACATTATATGTTTTTTAATAACATTTGGATCCACAAATTTGCCTGGATGGACACATGGAATAAAATGATACTGGCTATTGTAACACTCCAAGGTAGGTATAGTTTGCTAGATGAATATGCTTAACTCTGGGCTATCAGATGGTTAGGCCTATATGTATAACTACAGAGCCTTTAGGAATAAATGTCAGCAGAGAAAGAGTACACAATTTTTTTGATAATGATTAGGGCGACCTACATTAAGCAATATAAAAAATGTTGTACGCTGATTAACTCATACAGCAATACCTTTTTGTATAGTAGATGGCAGCACACAATCAAAATATTTCCCCTCTACCTACATAGCTACAGTAGCTAGTTATATGTCTCAAATGTTGTATGATGCAACATAGCTTTACAGGACACATAAAATATGTCCAGTAACAAGGTAAAGAAGGGGGCAACATATAAGTCAAAACCAACTATATTTATTGACTGATCTCGAAAGAATTGGCTTACAAAAGCTAAATAAGTCTTCACAAAGAAAATAACTCAGTGTTAGGGCAAAAAGCGAACATTCACACTGTACAACCTATGAAAAGTGACAGTGGTAGCCAACAAATAAAGAAATACAGACCGCGTTAGCCACTTCACAGCGTGCTAGCCATGATTTTCTTTCGTTCCAATTCTTGGATGTAGGATTCCACCCTGTGTAGAAACCTGTTGAATCGATACATTTGGTGTAGGAAGTCCTAATTGTTTTGTTGTCAATTTATCTTAATTAGTACGCCGACAGAGAAAGCAGTTCGTCGCCACAATCGCCCTTAAGGTCCTCCGCCACTGGTTTGAACTTTATTGTAGAAATTAACAGAACAGAACATACGATGGGGTGTAAACATCAGTGGTAATGGTAGTGTTGCATGCTGGGTGTGTGATTATGTGTGTGTGTGTAGGGGTGTTAAAGGTGTCTACGAGCGAGACACGCAAGTATTAGGCTAGAGTGATTTACATTTAATAACAAATAAACATAGTAAGACTGATGGAGGAGATTAGATTAGTAAAGAAAATAGTAACCATGAGTGTGAATACAGGTCACTAGGAGTAGTATAAATAGCAGACAGTGATTCCTTTTGATTATCATTAGATGTAAAATGTATTCGGTGAAGCAAGGAAAACTGTCGTGACCGACGATATCTGCGTGAGGGCCGGTTGGTTATAGACTTGGGCCATCCCATCGGCCCATCGGTGCCTGGGTGGGCAATTTATCGGGGGCTTTCTGCTAGGTGGGGGCCTAAGGCAGTTGCCTAGTTCGCCTCAATGGTAGGTCCACCACTGTCTGTTTGCTTGGTGTTTCATCATGGTGGTTCTGAACGCCCCAAAACAGTTGCCAGTAGACACTATGCAGAGATACGGACAACATCGCACTAAAAAAGTGTGGATTTGAAGAAATTTGAATACTGAGATGTTGCTAGCTTTTCATAGAGTGAAGGCTTTTCTCTAATGACCCTGCAGGCCAAGCATGTCAGGACTCCACCTGATGAAGCAAGGCAGAGACCGAAGACGTATTGACCTACAGAGGGACTTCACCGTGGCATCACCTGCAGAGTTTGTCACTCGCTTCGGGGGCAACAAAGTAATTGAAAAGGTAAGGCCTGTCTGTCTGTCTCAGGCACATGGCTCAATGCTCAGTCCCTTTGAGGTGTGTGCATTAACCGTCTTTGAGGTGTGTGCGTTAAGGCTCTCTGCATAACCTTTCGTGGCAGGTCCTCATCGCCAATAACGGCATCGCCGCTGTGAAGTGCATGCGCTCCATTCGCCGCTGGGCCTACGAGATGTTCCGGAACGAGCGCATCATCCGCTTCGTGGTCATGGTTACGCCAGAGGATCTGAAGGCCAACGCTGGTGAGTTGGACGTGTGTGTTTGGTGTGTGTGTGTGTGTGTGTGTGTGGTGGGCAGAGGGCAGAGGGGGAGGGTGGCAGGAGCTTAGCTGAGTATCTCATTTCTGGCCCTGCTGAACAGCCAGCTAATGATCCGGAAAGATCCGCCACAAAGAGAGAGCCCAAATGTGTTTGAACAGCACAGGGTCCTGGAGGTTATGTTTACTTGGGCGTGATTTGGCTGACCCCAGATTAAGCTTTTAGCCAAGGCAAGGGGCTTGCACAATGGCAGAGGAAGTTTTCACTGTCCGAATGTACCAAATACTATGGAGAAGGGGAGTCTGTGAGGCTCTGTGAGATAAAGATGCAGGGCCTTTGTGTTTTTATGTGTGAATCTTGTTTACAGAGTATATTAAAATGGCTGACCACTACGTGCCTGTGCCCGGGGGGACAAACAACAACAATTACGCCAATGTTGAACTCATTTTGGACATTGCCAAACGGATACCAGTCCAGGTACAATTCGAGACGTCGTAAATCCCCATGTGTCTTCTGTGTTGAGTGTGAATATATTATCAGAGTTGTTCATTCCAACATGTCCCTCTGATTGCCCTTTGCCCTTCTCTAACAGGCAGTGTGGGCAGGCTGGGGCCATGCATCAGAGAATCCCAAACTGCCAGAGCTGCTGCACAAGAATGGAATCGCTTTCATGGGTCTGTGTCTATTAACAGGACCAATTTATCATTTAACTTTAGTCATTTCCTCTATATCCCTTAAGTCTTCTGGTTTTCAGTCATTTGAGAAATGTGTGAGTCACAGACCAATTCTGCAAAGAGCAACAGTTGCAAAGTTACAATGGCAGTGGCTACTGTACTTTTTGAGGAACACTCATACAATGATCTTGTGTCAGCTCAATCCCTGAAACAGTGTTGCCTGTTTTTGACCACAGGTCCACCCAGCCAGGCCATGTGGGCTCTGGGCGATAAGATCGCCTCTTCCATTGTGGCCCAGACAGCAGGCATACCCACCCTGCCCTGGAGTGGATCAGGTCTGTCCTCCATAATGGCTTGAAGCTACTGCAGTCTTCACTTACCCACATTGACATGGCTGATTCTGACGTGTGTGTGTGTGTGTTTGTTTGTGTGTCTGTGTCTGTGTCTGTGTCTGTGTCTGTGTCTGTGTCTGTGTCTGTGTCTGTGTCTGTGTCTGTCTGTATACGTGTGTCCCTACAGGTCTCACTGTTGAGTGGTCTGAGAGCGACCAGAAGAAGAGAATCATTAACGTGCCCCCAGAGCTCTATGAGTTAGGGTGCATCCAGGATGTAGAGGCAGGATTAAAGGTACGATATCCCTTCATGTTCAGTGCGTAGCCACTCATGACTCCTGTGCATAGAGTCCTGGTTTATGATGGAAGGATGTACTCAACAGGGCGCAGAGAAGGTGGGCTACCCCGTCATGATCAAGGCTTCAGAGGGAGGTGGAGGGAAGGGCATCCGCAAGGTCAACTGTGCAGATGATTTCCCCAACCTCTTCAGACAAGTGAGTGAACACCACCAGGGCACCAGTTACCAATATAAGGCTCACACCGGGTATTAGTTATTGGCGTACTGCCTAAACATTAGATGGAAGCAATGGAAAGAGGGAATGTCCTGATGTTTTGTCTTTAGGTAGCAACTATCAGACAGTCAGAAGTCATGAGGAGAGCATATGTCATTCCGTGAGGGCCAGACACAGGTGATGCGTAACAAAACAGATTAACGGTTAATCAGAATCAGAATCCTTTTTATTGCCAAGTAAGTTTACACATACCAGGAATTTAGTTTGGCATTTTGGTGCACAACAATAAACATAGTAAGTACAACAGAAACATAAGAAAACAATATATAAAATATATATAGAATATGTTAAAGTGAAAATGAAAGGGCTGTACAACGTTAAAGACTCTGCCTGTGCTCCTCAAGCAGGAACAGTTATAGTTGATTTGGTGACTCACTCCGTCATTCTCACCCTTGTCTCACAGGTTCAGACGGAGGTGCCAGGCTCGCCCATTTTTGTCATGGAGCTGGCGAAACACGCTCGCCACCTGGAGGTGCAGATCCTGGCCGACCAGTACGGCAACGCCATCTCCCTGTTCGGCCGTGACTGCTCTGTCCAGCGGCGCCACCAGAAGATCATCGAGGAGGCCCCGGCGACCATCGCCACCTCAGACGTCTTCGAGGACATGGAGAGAGTCAGTGGCCCCATCTTCAGACATTTTTTAATGCAGTCTCTCGATCGACTTGCCAGAAGGATTTTAAATGTTTAAAGTAGTCTTTTAAATGATTGAAAGTTGAATAAGGGTTTTCTGACAAGGCTAAGATGAGAGTTGCTTGCTGCTTAATGTTTTCATGACCGGGGGGGGGGGTGGGGGGAAATTATAATATTCTAAGTAATAATAAGTGTTTAATTGACTATCAAGTTGCCTTAGGTTGTTGTGAATGGAGTTAAATGAGGGTTGGTTTCTTCTTCAGTGTGCTGTGCGGCTGGCTAAGATGGTGGGCTATGTGAGTGCGGGGACGGTGGAGTACCTCTACAGTCCCGACAGCAGCTTCTACTTCCTGGAGCTGAACCCACGTCTGCAGGTGGAACACCCCTGCACTGAGATGGTAGCCGATGTCAACCTGCCCGCTGCCCAGCTCCAGGTACTGAGTGTGAGTGTGAGTGTGAGTGTGAGTGTGAGTGTGAGTGTGAGTGTGAGTGTGAGTGTGAGTGTGAGTGCATGCACGCACGTGTGTGTCTGCTTTGACAATGAAACATTTTGAATGACATTTGAATGACAAAGAGGTTTATGTGGATGATTTCACGCACCAGCTGACAGCAGTTGTCCCTGGTAATATGTTGAGTGAATGGATATACTGTTGCTGTTGTGTTGTGCTGGTGTATTTTCTCAGGCCCACGCTATTAAGCAGGCTTTGTAAGCAGGCTGTTTTTGTGCTGTAGCTCTGGAAGAACACCGTGTACTCACCATGTGGACATGCGCAGACATACACACGCACACGCACACACACTAGCACGGGCACATACATACATGTATACCTATATACACCGTACGCATACATACATACATACATACACACACACTCACACACACACACATATTTAGACACACACACACACACACACACACATACACACACACACACATATTTAGACACACACACACACACACACACACACACACACACATATATTTAGACATACACACACACACACACACACATACTGTATTTAGGCACACACACACACATACGCACTCACATACACACACTGCAGCACATTATCACCAGCTCCATTTCTCCGCATCGGTGGTAATGAGTAGTGTAAGCATTGGGAGGCGTGCAGGAACACACTGACCCCCTGCTGTAGGGACCCCCACAGACCTACTCACCCGTGGCTCAGTGCCCCATGTCACAGGAGCATTCATGTGTATGTAGGTCAGTGGAGCCTCCTCTGACTGTTCTTAAAGGACAGGGCCGTTATGTAACACACTGCCTGGAATGTATGCAGTGTGTTACTATGGGGGGAGGAACTGAATCACGTTTTTTTGTTTGTTTGTTTATTTATTTTTGTTTTATTTTAAAGAGGTTCAGAAGTGGTACCTTGTTAGAATTCCAGGGGATGATCAAGATAGGACAAAATAAGACAAAACAAGACAAAACAATGAAGAGTGGAATAGATGTGCTATGTGCATATAAATCTGTCAAGAAAAAACGTGCTAGTCTTGACCATAATGACTGATCTTAGGCTTGATATGGCATGAATGAACAGATGTGAGGTGAAGATTTCAGACGTGTGTGTGTGCTTGTCTCAGATCGCCATGGGCATCCCTCTGCATCGCATAAAGGACATTCGCATGATGTATGGCGTGCAGCCGTGGGGAGACTCGCCCATCGACTTTGAGGGGCTCTTTGCTGCCCCCTCTCCACGAGGACACGTTATTGCAGCCCGCATCACCAGTGAGAACCCAGATGAGGTGTGTTAAAGGATGAAGGATACTTCAAGGATGCTTTTTATGTGTGTCTTTGTGCACTTCAATATAGTATACAAAGACTGGTAGAAGGAATGGTACTCAATGGTAGGGGAGAGCGGGGTAAGTGCTCACTGTTGTTTCTCTAAAAATAAGGGTACAATCTCAAGGTAATGCATGAGAATTATGCGCTGAAATATGATATGACCGCACAACCTATACGAAACATGTGCCCAAGACTTGCGTCTTTCATTTGGTACAACATTTTCAGCATTATGATGCATAGTTTGCAGTCATTATGAGAAACTGAACAGTGAGACCACTTGCCCTGCTAACCCCTCTTGAGTAAAATAATAATAGTTTTCAAACTGTGAGTGTCCTGACTGTGCCGTGTCTGTGTCTGTGTCTGTGTTTGTGTCAGGGTTTCAAGCCCAGCTCGGGCACCGTGCAGGAGCTCAACTTCCGCAGCAATAAGAACGTGTGGGGCTACTTCAGTGTGGCGGCGGCCGGGGGCCTGCACGAGTTTGCAGACTCTCAGTTTGGACATTGCTTCTCCTGGGGGGAGAACCGAGAGGAGGCCATCTCGTGAGTGCAACACCCTTGCCTCCATCGTCCTCACCTCCATCGTCCTCACCTCCAACACCCTCGCCTCCAACACCCTCACACACTCACCTCCACCACCCTCGCCTCCCAACACCCTCGCCTCCCAACACCCTCACACCCTCGCCTCCACCACCCTCACACACTCACCTCCACCACCCTCGCCTCCCAACGCCCTCACCTCCAACGCCCTCACCTCCATCACCCTCACCTCCAACACCCTCACCTCCACCACCCTCGCCTCCCAACACCCTCACCTCCAACACCCTCGCCTCCAACACCCTCACACCCTCACCTCCACCACCCTCGCCTCCCAACACCCTCACCTCCAACACCCAAACCTCCAACCAACCAACCAACTCTCACTGGCTGTATTTAAGCTCGACACATTAGCTTTCCATACATTGTTGTGTTCTGTGCATCAAAAATATACTGTGACTGTTGTGCTTAGAGTGTGTTTGGTTTCTCCTCTTAGTAACATGGTGGTAGCTCTGAAGGAGCTGTCCATCAGAGGAGACTTCAGGACCACGGTGGAGTATCTCATCAAGCTGCTGGAGACGGAGAGCTTTCAGCATAACAGCATCGACACAGGCTGGTTAGACAGGCTGATTTCTGAGAAGATGCAGGTGAGGCAAAGCATACAGGAGCATTTGACCGTTTGTGTGCAAGTATGACGCCTTCACTGTACCTGGGTCAGTCACATTCATTATTAGCTTTCAGAACTATGTGGAGGGAGTGTTCAACATGTGTGTTGTTTGCAGGCTGAGAGGCCTGACACCATGCTGGGGATTGTCAGCGGAGCACTCCATGTGGCTGATGTCAGCTTCAGGAACAGTGTATCCAACTTCCTGCACTCACTGGAAAGGTATGGTGTCTGTTTTTCACTCTCAGAATCTCTCTGTAGCATAGGCTGATGACCAGGTCTTTTGTTTAGGGTTGATCTGTCTCTCTGTACCTTATTCTTTCCCTTTCTTTCCTATCCTTCTTTCTTTCTCTCTTTTGATCTTTCTCTCTCTCTCTCCTGTCACCACAGGGGTCAGGTGTTGCCCGCTCACACGCTTCTGAATACGGTGGACGTGGAGCTGATCTACGAGGGCACTAAGTACGTGCTGACCGTGACCCGTCAGTCGCCCAACTCCTACGTGGTGATCATGAACCACTCGTCGGCGGAGGTGGACGTGCACCGTCTCAGCGACGGAGGCCTGCTGCTCTCCTACGACGGCTCCAGCTACACCACCTACATGAAGGAGGAGATCGACAGGTGAGTCGACACACACACACACACACACACACACACACACGCACAGGTGCAGTTGTCCACCTGGAAGTGTGAAAGGGCTGTGAGATCTAAACATAGACTTCACTTTGCATTGTGGGTTTTATAGCTTTATTTTATAGTGGGTTTTCCTCCTGTGTTGTTGCTGTTTTAGTGGCTGTTTAAAGTTTTAATTTAGCTGTGATGTGAGCATGATGAAATGCAGCTTTAAACGGCAGCCTTTGTGGAAACCATTTTTTAAAATGTTTTATTATTCATTCACTTGAAATATAAGCGTGCAAAACTAAAGTAGCAGGGAAATGACACAGAAATGATCGGTTGAAGAGACCTCTTGAGCTTCTCTTGCTCTAGTAATGACTGGGTTAAATCCATTGTTCCTTCACACGCTCCTTCGTCTCCTCCTCCTCTTTAGGTACCGCATCACCATCGGCAACAAGACGTGTGTGTTTGAGAAGGAGAACGACCCGTCACTGCTGCGCTCGCCCTCGGCTGGCAAACTCATCCAGTACACCGTGGAGGACGGAGGACACGTGTTCAATGGCCACTGCTATGCTGAAATAGAGGTGTGTGTGTGTGTGTGTGTGTGTGTGTGTGTGTGTGTGCGCCCTGACCCTGTGTTTGCATGGGCTCAGGTGATGAAGATGGTGATGACGCTATGTGTTTGTGTGTGTGTGATATGACCCTGTGTTTGCATGGGGTCAGGTGATGAAGGTGTTGCTGATGTGTGTGTGTGTGTGTGTGTGTGTGTGTGATATGACCCTGTGTTTGCATGGGCTCAGGTGATGAAGATGTTGATTGTGTGTGTGTGTGTGTGTGTGTAATATGACCCTGTGTTTGCATGGGCTCAGGTGATGAAGATGATTATTACGCTGTGTGTGTGTGTGTGTTTGTGTGTGTGTGACGAAGATGGTGATGATGTGTGTGTGTAATATGACCCTGTGTTTGCATGGGCTCAGGTGATGAAGATGGTGATGACGCTGACTGCGGTTGAGTCTGGCTGTATTCACTATGTGAAGAGAGCCGGAGCCGTCCTGGAACCTGGCTGTGTGATCGCCAAACTACAGCTGGACGACCCCAGCAGAGTACAACAGGTCAGACTTGGAGTTTCTGTTTGAGTGGATGTCATAATGGCTGTTCAGTAGCCATCAAGTATTACAGACATACTGTATTTACAAAGGGGGCGACAGTGGTACAGGAGGTAAAGAAGTCATTTAGTGATCAGAAGGTTGCTAGTTCTATTCCCTGTCGAAGCGTCCTTGAGCAAGACACTGAACCCCTAATTGCTCCTGATGTGCAGTGTGCCATCAGTGTAAATGTGAAATGTGTATACATCCTTGTAAGTCGCTTTCGATAAAAGCGTCTGCTGAATGTAAATATAACAAATGTTTATTGAGTATTCCTAAGGCATCAAAGTGACTGACATAAGATCTCTTACTCTTTATAATGACTGTGCTCATTAAGCATTATTATGCAGTATAAGCCCAACACAACTGTTATAATGTGAGCTTGTATGGAGCTCTATAAAGAGCATTTGGTGACTAAACAGCATGTTACATAAGGCCAAGATGTCATCACTGCCAATATGAAGAAGTAAACAAAGCTTAATTATTGTTTCTGATACTTTAAGCTGTAAGGGCTTATACTATAACATGCGTGCAGTTATTAAGTGCAGTTATTACTATGTATAAAAAGTGATCTAGACTTATGCGTATCATTATGAAGGCATTATGAATACTTTGTGTAACCCTTTACAAATATATGTTTCTAATGCTTTATGGATACACAGTTTAAACACCAATGTAGTGTTTAAGTTTTCCATATCATGAAAATATCTTGTTTCTCAAGCTTTTATGGATTTGTGAGGTATTGTTACAGAAATGATAGTTAGCAAGCGCTGCCTCCAACTTTCAGTTACTTGAAAGCAATTATTGCCATGGATACTTGAAATTATTTGTAATGATTATTCTCTCTCTCTCTCGCTCGCTCGCTCTCTCTCGGGCCCCCAGGCGGAGCTGCACCACGGGGCTCTGCCCATCATCCAGGCAGTGGCCCTGAGAGGGGAGAAGCTGCACAGGGTCTTCCACAACACCCTGGACCACCTGCTGCATGTCATGAACGGCTACTGCCTGCCCGAACCCTTCTTCGGCGGCAAGGTGTCAGAGCCTTCTCACTTCCTTTAGTAGTTTACACCTCAGCACTTTCCTGACAAATGATCTCATCTGGCATTTTGCATTGCCTTCTGAACAACAGCCTGTAGCTAATATTTCATGAGTAAATATGTCATAGTATTTTAATTATACAGTTAGGTCCAGTTGAACAATGTATTTATTGCTAACAAGGGGCATTCCATGAGAGGAGATATCCTAACACAACCCCCCTCTCACACGTGTCATATTGTTTAAATGTGTAGCTATAGGACTGAAGGCCTAGGTGATGTGTACTCTTATTTCTACAGTGCTGTTGGAGTTTGGATGTGTAATAGTGTGTGTGTGTGTGTGTGTGTGTGTGTGTGTGTGTGTGTGTGTGTGTATATATGATGGTGTTGACAGCTGAAAGAGTGGGTGGAGCGTCTGATGAAGACACTGAGGGACCCCTCGCTGCCCCTGCTGGAGCTGCAGGACATCATGACCAGCGTCTCCGGGCGCATCCCCCCCGCCGTGGAGAAGTGCATCAAGAAAGAAATGGCCCAGTACGCCAGCAACATCACCTCAGTCCTCTGCCAGTTCCCTAGCCAGCAGGTACACACACACACACACACACACACTCACTCACAGTTTGTGAAAGACTGACCACAGGATTAAAGGAAAAATAAAGTAAAATGATTGCGTAGTCTGCAGAGTGTCAAATCTAATCTTCTCTCACCTAGATTGCCAATATCCTGGATAGTCACGCAGCCACTCTTAACCGGAAGTCAGAGCGAGAGGTCTTCTTCATGAACACCCAGAGCATTGTGCAGCTGGTACAGAAGTAAGTCTTCAGCTCCTTATACACAACACTAGCCATCCAGGAGGCATTGATCTCTGTGTCAACACTCTGACACTGTGACTTAACATGCATGAAGCAGAGTGGCTGAACGTCTCTTCCCCTGGTCACTGCAACCTAACCCCTTTTCCTCCCCGGTTCCTCCCCGCCCTGGCAGGTACCGCAGTGGCATCCGCGGGCACATGAAGGCCGTGGTGATGGACCTGCTCCGGCAGTACCTGAAGGTGGAGGTGCAGTTTCAACATGGTGAGTAGGAGCCATCTGCGGCAAACACGCACACTGGCAGCAGCTGCACTCACTTGGAAGTTGAATGGAAGTCATGGTATTGGTTGGGTGTACTGATTACATTAGACATCTACTACTATAGTATAAATTAGCTAATCTTAAGCGGTGTGTTAATGTTTAGATTGGCTGTCTATGTTACAGTGTTGTGTTGATATGAAATAATTTAGGTAGGATTTGCCAATATTGCAGTTTTCAGTTCTGTCCATACGGGGGCAGTATGTGTCTTCTAACTGAGCACCACTGTTGTACCCATGGCCGTACCTCCTTATTTGACCTGCCGTTCTGCTTTCCTGAGCGTGTTTCTGAATGTCTATGTGTGCGCGCACAGGGCATTATGACAAATGCGTGTTCCACCTACGTGAGGAAAACAAAGGCGACATGGCCACTGTGCTGAACTACATCTTCTCCCACGCCCAAGTCACAAAGAAGAACTCCCTGGTCACCATGCTCATTGTAAGTACAATATGTCCTTTGCCAAACCATGACGGAACTAAGAACTTACAAAAAATAATTTGGGCGGATAGAACCCAGGTGCCTAAAAACAGTTTTTAGATGCCACTCTGCCCTAATTGCTTGTCAAGATGGTATTTTCTTTTGAAAACAACAGATATTTCCAGTCCATTTTGTTCCAATTAAAAGGGTGTGTGAAATGCTACCACCGTGCATACACTTACCTGGTGCGCAAATGTTGAAAAAACAAACTGGAAGGTTTGAAAATATTTTGCCACGGCCATCATTATGGAGTATGGTTTTAATTAAATGAAATGATAGCGTTTCTCTAACTTTCTCATTTCATCCTGTTTTTCACAAATCCATTTCTGAGGCTAATTTATTATTTTTTAATTAAGTATTAGCAAGGCTTACATTTATTCTCTCCCAAGGTTATCAAATAAAATCAAAGCTCTATTACAGATTCAAGGTCCAGATAAAGTACATTATTAGTTCCTATTATTTATTCATGGTAATTCATTTGATTCACATAATTGTGTCCCTGGACCTACTCCTCTCTCTATATCTCTGTCTGTTCTCTTTTTTTTTTTTTAGTTCTTTCTTTCTTTCTCTTTTTTTTCTTTTTCTTTCTTTCTCTCTCTCTTTTCTCTCTGAGTGAGTGAGTGAGTGAGTGAGTGAGTGAGTGAGTGAGTGAGTGAGTGAGTGAGTGAGTGAGTGAGTGAGTGAGTGAGTGAGTGAGTGAGTGAGTGAGTGAGTGAGTGAGTGAGTGAGTGAGTGAGTGAGTGAGTGAGTGAGTGAGTGCACCAGCAGCTATTGGGCTTTGGTTCACCCTCTGTGTTGTGTCTTTCCTCGTCCACTGTGATGTCCCCTATTGGAACTGATTCCGTTGCATCAGCCCCTTCTCTTTGCCTCTGTATCTGTAGGACCAGCTGTGTGGGCGGGACCCCACGCTGACGGACGAGCTGATGGCCATTCTGACGGAGCTCACCCAGCTCAGCAAGACCACCAACGCCAAGGTGGCCCTGAGAGCGCGCCAGGTAAGCCCACCTCACCTGCTGTGCCAGCCGGTCAAGCAAGCAGACCACTGCCAACAAGCCAGATGCTGCTAATGTCTTAGCTTTAGGGTAGTTCAGAGCTTTTCAATCCTCATCCATCCATCTAAGTGCAAGTAATTAAAAAGCATGTGAAAGCATGCCAAAAAACTAAAAAGCATCAAGAGTGCCTAAGGTAAGTTCAGTCAGGGAAAGATGGAAGACACAGGAAAACAGGAGTGGTTCCCCTGAGATAGCCCGCTGCTTCCCCTTAACTCGTCAAACATTTTGAATTAAGCCACTGCTTCAGTAGAAGTTTTTACAGATGCTGACATTTTTTCTCTGACAATCCCAGGTGCTGATCGCCTCTCACCTGCCCTCCTATGAGCTGCGGCACAATCAGGTGGAGTCCATCTTCCTGTCGGCCATTGACATGTACGGCCATCAGTTCTGCATTGAGAACCTCCAGGTGAGTGGTCTACTTGCCAGAGGATACATGGATTTGGTTGCACAACTGCTGTCATTCATTCATTCATTCATTCATTCATTCATCTATTCTTCTGTCTGTCAATCCATCCATCTTTTTATTTGATTTTTCTGTGTGATAACGTTCCCCGGTCTCCCCACTTCATATTTGGTCCTCAGAAACTGATCTTGTCAGAAACGTCCATCTTCGATGTACTTCCCAACTTCTTCTACCACACCAATCAGGTGGTCAGGATGGCTGCACTGGAGGTAAGCTAAGCTGTCTCTGTCTCTGTCTGTCTGTATTTCTTTCTGTCTGTCTGTCTGTCTGTCTGCCTGCCTGTCTGTCCCTCCGTCCGTGAGCATGTCATGAATGTCATGAAACAACATCTTCCAAGAAAATGTCTTCATGTTTACGCCTCATCTGTTGAGTGTGTGTGTGTGTGTGTGTGTGTGTGTGTGTGTGTGTGTGTGTGTGTGTGTGTGTGTGTGTGTGTGTGTGTGTGTGTGTGTGTGTGTGTGTGTGTGTGTGTGTGTGTGTGTGTGTGTGTGTGTGCGCAGGTATACGTGCGCAGGGCATACATCGCCTACGAGCTCAACAGCGTGCAACATCGCCAGCTGAGGGATAACACCTGTGTGGTGGAGTTCCAGTTCATGCTCCCCACCTCACACCCCAACAGGTACCCACAATGCACTGCAAACCTGCCTCCTCCTGCCGCCCTCCCACCCCTTCTGAGTACAGCCATGGAGGAGAGTGGGGAGGGCAATAAACCAATATTCAATGATGGAGGGATTTGATTAGGCTTGTTTGAGTTAGTCTGTAATATAGCATATAAACAGAACCTAGATAATGCATGAAGTTACAATTTGTCTAAATCATAAAATCATCCCTTTAAACACCAAATTACAGCTCAAAGCTGTAATGTATCACAGGAGACTTCAAGTCTAGAGTTGAGATGTTGAGTTACGTTGTAGACTAGAGTAGAGTTGGAGAGTAGAGTCGATTTGGAGACTACAGGCTAAAGTTGTCTGTATGTGCAGTAACAGGCCCTTTTGGCTTGCCATTTTAATCTGGTCCAGACGCCATGCTGGTTGTGAAGACGCATGATCATATTAATTATGTCATGCTTGCATTCACGGCGGCTGCTTATTGTTTTGTCCAAGTGGCCGTGTCTTTGCCTGGCTCTTTTATACGCTTGGTATTTATAATGATCTGATGGAGTTTTTGCATGTTGGTGACTTAAATTTTTGCATGTAGTTAACCCACAATCATTGGTATCTTGCTTGCTCATATTAGAATAGCAAATGTTAAAGAGGCTCTCGTGTCCCATACTGCAAATAGACCCTTTGCAGTGGGTAAAGTGGGACACACTGAAGTTGTTGCATGACGGTGAGGATCAGTCATTGGCCAAGCTTGTGTGTTCAATCTGCTCCACTGTGACCCCTCAGAGTACCTCTACTCTGATTGGTCAAATATCGTCTCGTAATCACTCCGTAATCCTCTCATTCTGTTGATAAATAAGACGGAATATGAAGGATTTATGATTCCATTGACCCAACATCCAGCATCATATGTTGCTGATATTCATCAGTTTGAATACCTCGGTTTCCCTCTCCTCACTGCCATGTGTGATTTTTAAATCAACCCCACTGACTCTATTTGGGACTAAACCGGCCAGTCATGATGATGCGCGGCCCCCACACACGGCTTAGGCCACTGACTCCTCCATATTGGTGCCTGACACTAACCAAACGGTTATCAATGTTGTTTGCTTACAGAGGGAACATCCCCACTTTAAACAGGTATAGTAATGATTTATTATTTTCCTGTTGCCAAGTGTGCCACCGTAGACTCTAGAGCAGAGAACAGCCTGGTCAAACATAGGTCAAGTACTTATGACAATTAGGGATCATGGTTATTATCAGGTCAGGGCAACCGGGGTTTATTTGAAGTCCAAAATGAAGTGAGTAAAATGTACACATATGGTCAAACTGTACAGACTTGCTTTGTTGAAGGTGTCAACTGTCACCAAAGACACATTTTTTGTGACTGTAAATTTGTTGCAGCATACCATTTTACCATTTTAATTAAAGGTCCCAGTTTGCTTGTGCTGCTGTGTGTTGCTGTTGTTATCATTGAGGATGTTGCTTCCTCAAATTAAATTTTCCGACATCAGGGCGGCTAATTGATTTTGTAAGTCATTTTGGGCTAATAGCTGTTGCATGGACTGCTGAAACAACCATATTCTGTACTACTGTATATGTTAGCCTGCCTCCCTTGTAAGTCGTTTCACACATAGGTGTGTGTGTGTGTGTGTGTGTGTGTGTGTGTGTGTGTGTGTGAGAGAGTGTGTGAGTGTGTGTGTGTGAGTAGTGCGTGATGGTATATGGTATATTTTAGTACAATTGTGTGTTTTATTGTGTTGTGTAGGCATGCAAAGTAATGTAGCGTCAAAGCTAATTTGTAGTTAATTTAGCTTAGTGGGGCATCCTGCTGAGTTTGAATGAGCTGTGTAAATGTCCTGTTTAATTCCTCCGTCTGGGAGCCCGTGATGATACCATGTGATCCGTTTGTCATGGCCAGTGCCTGCACGATCTGAGTGTTTGTGTGTGTGTGTGCTTGCGCATGTGTGTGTGTGCTACTGCCACGGTTCTCTTAGGAAGATGTCTCCTCCGGAACGCCATCAGGCTAAAGAGGCTAACACAGCAGCGCCAGCCAGTAACATCCCCAGTAGCAAACCTCAAGTTAGTGACTCCAGTGTAAATGACCAAAGGTGTGGCCATGGGACTAACTTCCCCATGACAATTTCCTCCCTCACTCACTCCCTCATTAACTAACCGGGGGGCTGTGTCAGTGGACAGTCTGGAGAAAAACTGACTTAGGTGATGGTCACCTCGGGTTAAAGGCAGAACATGCTAAACTCTTGTGAATCGCTGGTGTTTTAAAAGGACTGTTTGTTCTACCTGTGTGTCTGGGGCTTGGTGTTCTCAACATCACCTGGAGCAGGAGGATCTTGGGTGGGGTTCTCACTTATCAAGGCTCGCCTCTCCTCAAACTTCAAGTTTTGTCACTACCTTTGGTTGCAACACGTTTAGCATTAAGAGTCCATTCAGGCACATTTTATCCACTCAGGAGAAAGAGGGAACAAAAACTGTTTACTAGTGAAGACATTCACACTGAGAGGATAAATGGTTGCCGTAAGTATTGGGATAAGGCAAACCTGTCTGCCTAATATGGGTCTGATGCTTTCTTGTTTGGTTTGATGGTGTGGGTGTGAATGGCAGTTGGTGCTTTGGGAATGGTTAGGGTCTATTTTTTTATTTAATTTTTAATTAAGACCAACTAAGCCAAAACTGTAACCCTGTACTTGTTGTGTGTGTGTATGCGTACCTGTGTGTGTCTTTGCCACAGAATGTCTTTCTCCTCCAACCTGAACCATTACGGCATGGCACATATGGCCAGTGTGAGTGATGTGCTGCTGGACACCTCCTTCACCCCACCCTGCCAGCGGATGGGAGCCATGGTGTCCTTCCAGTCATTCCAGGAATTCACCAGGTACGGCTATGTGGTGTGTGGTGTGTGGTGTGTGTGGTGTGTGTGGTGTGTGTGGTGTGTGTGGTGTGTGTGTGTGTGTGTGTGTGTGAGAGACATGGTGAGAGATATATGTCTCTGTATTGCTGACTGTTTATGTTAAGGTTTTCTGTGCAGTAGTGTAGAAAGAGAGGGATCATTTCTTCCTTCTCTTGTATTCTTGAGGTTTAGTGGATTTGGTGTCTCGTCTCCCTCCAGGAACATTAGGGACGTGCTGAGCTGCTTCTCAGACTCCCCGCCATCCAGCCCAACCTTCCCAGAGGGGGGGAACCCAGTCCTCTACGGAGAGGACGACAACAAGGTCAGGAACCTTTCTACCAAGGAAACCTTTCTCCACTTTTCTTTGCGCAGCTTCCAGTAGCATTCAGTGTAGATAACTATAAGATCATCTGTATCATCTAAATAGAATCGTTTAACCTTCCGTGTTCTTTAAAGCCAACATTCCAACATTTGGGATCTGTCTGATAAAGTATGGATATGTTTGTGTGAAACTGTAGAGCATCCTAGATGAGCCAATTCATATTCTCAACGTGGCCATCAAGACGGACAGTGACATTGACGACGATGGACTGGCAGCCATGTTCCGCGAGTTCACTCAGACAAAGGTCAGAACTGTGATGTTCCATACTGTCCCTGATGTGTACATGGGCGTGACCGTCTCATGGCAGCCTGTTCAGTGCATGGGTACTGAGGCCTCCGAGACACCTGACAGCTGGCTCATCAGTGTGTTCTTGTCTCACAGAAAAGCATGCTGTTTGAACATGGCATCCGCAGACTGACTTTCCTGGTAGCTCAGAAGGTTAGTTCATAATTTCATCTCTCTCTCTCTCTCTCTCTCTCTCGCTCTCTCTCTCTCACCCCCCCTCTCTCGCTCTGTCTCTCTCTCTCTTTTCTCTCCCCCCCTCTCTTTTTTTTCCCCTTCAGTCTGCTTTTCTAAGATCACGCTGCAATTAATGTCATCAAAATAAATTGTGTGTTTTGTTGGTTGTCAAGTTCCCAGGCCATAATTGGAATGTGGTGTAATTGACAGTCATTGTTGAACTTGTGCTTTTCTGTGTGCATGCTGCGCCTCTCTTCTTCTCTTCTCTTTCTCCTTTCTTCTCTTTGCTGTTTCTCCGTTTCCCTCCGTCCTCCTTCGCACTCCGGTGATTCTGCGCTTGGCAGGATTTCAGGAAGCAGGTGAATTGTGAAGTGGACCAGCGCTTCCATGTAAGTAAACTGATCTGAGATCTGAGTCCCTGTTCAGGTGTGCGGACTCGTCTACTAATAAACTGATGGATTGTGAAGGCTGGTTAGTTTCAGTGGTTAGGTTATTGTATTGTAATAGAACAAGGACATTAGCTGGGATGTTTCGGCTCATTGTTGTTGAGGGCCCCCTTCCTTCACATCATTAAGTTCATTACCATAAGATGCCCATGATCCACGCTGAACACCGTTTGGATCAACATGAAGTTTTTTCTGCTCTTAATGCACTCAGTCTGACTCACTAACTCACTGCAAAAGCTAGACAGCATTCCACCTCACTTGACACTTGCAAAAAATACATTTTAACATTAATATTCCATTAATTTCCCTTCTCTTTATTTCCATCACAGAGGGAGTTCCCCAAATTTTTCACTTTCAGAGCCCGAGACAAGGTGAGTGCCACCAGCAGGAGATCCAGACCCTTGTACACTAGATACTAGAGAATACTCTAGAGAATAGAGTGACCGCATCAATGAAATAGTAGATTTAGCTGTCTACTCACTAAAAGTGAGAACAAGATCGATGGTTGCCACTGTCTCTTCTGCCACTCCTGATAGATTTAGCAAAATAAGGCTCCACCAAACCTCATTACATTAATGACCTTTTTAATTATTTTACCCATTTGAGAGGAATGGCATCCATTAGCAGGGTGTGATGATTACCTTCCATTTTAATACTCCCCCCTTCAGAACATGGCTCCTAGCCATTTCCCAACACTATTGATTCTCTTCCTTATTAAACTCTCAAGAGAGTTTTTGAAGAGAACCATGATTGGCTTAATAAAGTTCTCTTTGCAACACATATTTAGACTAAGACTTGATTATGTGTCAGAGTCAAAAGACTAAATATTTGTTCATGTTGTGTTTGTGTATACTATGTTTGTCACCTTTTGAACTCGCTCACCTGCATGATATATCACAGCGTTGGAGCTAGTCTGTCATATTAGTTGTTTGTTTGTGTATCGACACGTCTGTGGCTGAAGCCCAGTTATCGACCTCACTGTCTGTGTGTGTGTGTGTGTGTGTGTGTGTGTGTGTGTGTGTGTGTGTGTGTGTGTGTGTGTGTGTGTGTGTGTTTGTGTGTCCCAGTTTGAGGAGGACCGCATCTACAGGCACCTGGAGCCCGCCCTTGCCTTCCAGCTGGAGCTGAACCGCATGCGGAACTTCGCTCTGACCGCCGCCCCCTGTGCCAACCACAAGATGCACCTGTATCTAGGCGCCGCACGTGTGGAGGCGGGCGCCGAGGTCACGGACTACCGCTTCTTTGTTCGCGCCATCATCCGCCACTCAGACTTGGTCACCAAGGTGAGAACTAAGGGGCGTGCCTGGATTTGGATTCTGTTCTGTGTTGTTTATTTTGGGATTGTCTAATGGATTTTGGTGTTAAAGAGTTAAATCAAAATGTGCATGTAGTCATGGTGCTTGAATTTGGGGGTTTTATTATATGGGAAAGCATCTTTTGTGTGTACTCTCTCACTCTCTCTCACACACATACACACACAAACACACACCTACCTGTGTGTGTGTGTATGTGTGTGAGCAATTAATGTTGTGTAACCCCCATTTCTGGTCTCTTTCTCCATGCAGGAGGCCTCCTTTGAGTACCTGCACAATGAGGCAGAGAGGTTGCTTCTGGAGGCCATGGACGAGCTGGAGGTGGCCTTCAACAACACCACCGTCCGCACCGACTGCAACCACATCTTCCTGAACTTTGTGCCCACTGTTATCATGGACCCCTCCAAGGTTGGAGCATCTCATTCGGGATGTTTGAGACTCTGTTTTTTTGTATATTAACATCCATCTCAGAAACCAGTCCATTTTACCTTGCAAAAACAGATTTTTTTTTTCATTCATTGAGATTAATACATTATGTACTGTCGAGGTGAAGATAGTCTGCAGTTTCATGTCTCTGTCCATCTGAGTATCTGTAAGTCTCTGTGCGCTCTATGGTGACTCATTTTAGAGCAGATCTCTTTAGTAACCTCTGTGTCTCTCCAGATCGAGGAGTCTGTGCGCTCTATGGTGATGCGCTACGGCAGTCGGCTGTGGAAGCTGCGCGTGCTGCAGGCAGAGCTGAAGATCAACATCCGGCTGACGCCCACAGGCAAGCAGATCCCCATCCGCCTCTTCCTCACCAACGAGTCTGGATACTATCTGGACATCAGCCTCTATAAGGAGGTTACTGACACCCGCAGTGGACAGGTGAGGCCCGGTCTCAACCTGTATGTATACCGCACCCTTGGTACAAACATCACAGTTGCAATGACGTGACATCGTAACTTTATAAATATTACAAATATTTGGATTTGTTCATGACTGTCCTACTGTTCTTATTTTTGGAGTAAAGGAATTAGCTAATTGTGCCTCATTGTTACCCACTGTGCCACTAATATTACTCAAAACCATCATATCCCTTAATGTGAATTTGAAGAAGCAGCATGCCAACCAAGACATTAATTGAACCATGGCTTTGGAAAGCAAATTCTCTTGATACATTTAAGTCTTAAGGCTAATTGTGCTTCCCCTAGCGTAAAATCCGGCCCTCTTAAAACGTCCATTTAGCAAGAGGGAAATGACAAGCACATAGTGATGAGGAACGTTGAGGTGTCCTGTAGTAAAGTCTTAGAGAATTCAGCTTTCATCATCACAAATGACTAATTGGCTTTTTTCTCTGTTCTCTTGACGGAATATCAAGGATGTGGTGATTTCCATTTTAAAATTCTTATAAAACGCTCCTGCTCATTGCTGTCATTTACTTTACGAAGCACAGAATCAAATGAGTTTGGACGCCTGATTGGTTAAAGAAGAACATCACAGATTTCCACATGTTTCTTTTTTTTCCAGTCAGAATGGTTTGATGGGTGTGGTCCAGAACACCGTATCTGAGATACAGAAAATCCACTCAAGTTCACTGACCAGCCTGAGAACTATGTCCTTGTGTTTTGCGGGGTGAGGGTTTTGTAGAATTCAACCATTGTCTAAAGCGCCCCCCCCCCCACTCCTATCTGTAGATCATGTTCCAGGCGTACGGGGACAAGCAGGGCCCGCTGCACGGCATGCTCATCAACACGCCATACGTCACCAAAGACCTGCTGCAGTCCAAACGCTTCCAGGCCCAGAGTCTGGGCACCACCTACGTCTACGACTTCCCCGAGATGTTCAGACAGGTACGCCATCAAATCACTTCCACTCCAGGCGTGGAAAAGCCACATGCATGTGGCTGGTGTAAGGTTTTAAACAGCAGTGTAGTATTGAGGTGTGAGATATTTCATGTGCATGTCATAGAGAGTTTATGTTTATGTTTATTAGTCCCTGAGGAAGCTGTGGACGAGCATGGAGACTTACGCCCGGCTGCCCAAGTGCCCTCTGCCCTCGGAGCTGCTCACCTTCACCGAGCTGGTGCTGGACCCGGCGGGCCTGCTGGTGCAGATGAACCGCCTGCCCGGAGGAAATGAGGTGAGCTGAGCGGGGGTTGGGTTGGGGGGACTGACCTCATCGCCTCACGGGAAGGTGGCGTAGACACATGCTCCTAAGCTTGAGAGTTGTGCAGTACCGCAGATTCCCAGTAGGGGTCTCTGTGTGTCCACTTGTACAGTGAATAGAGATTGCATGGATATTATTGAGCAAATATGGCTTTGTTTTGTTTTTGCGCTTGTGTGCATGCGTAGATCGGCATGGTGGCTTGGCGTATGACCCTCCGCACCCCGGAATACCCGCTGGGGCGTGAGATCATCGTCATCAGCAACGACATCACGCATAAGATCGGCTCGTTTGGGCCACAGGAGGACGTGCTCTTCCTGCAGGCGTCGGAGATGGCCCGCGAGTGCGGCATCCCACGCATCTACATCGCCGCCAACAGTGGCGCCCGCATCGGCCTCGCCGAGGAGATCCGCCATATGTTCCAAGTGGCCTGGCAGGACCCGGTTGACCCCTATAAGGTGAGGGGTCAGAGGGCGTATCACTGGTGAAAAGCAGTGTGAAAGAGGATGACCATGACATGAGAAAAGGTTATGGGAGGGGCTTACATCTTACTCTTTGGTGAGGACAGTCATTAAAGTAGCTTTATAAATTAGTTTTGTCAAACATAAATATGGAAACACCGCTTCAAAACCAAAAATGCGACTGAAAGCAGTCATAGCAGTTTAACAGATATGCATCTGTTTTTGTTTTTTTTCTCCAGGGCTTTAAGTACCTGTACCTGACACCGCAGGACTATAAAAAGGTGTCTGCTCTGAACTCTGTGCATGTTGAGCATGTGGAGGATGAGGGTGAATCGAGGTGAGTCACCCCCCAACCCCACCACCACCCTCACTATATTAAGAGCTGCTCTGGCACGTGACTGCAGTAAACATCTCATGGAATGATTGGGACCTTCCCATTTTGCAGTCTCACTTGACCAGCTTAGGGGGGCTGGAGTGGGGGGGGGTGGGGAGGCATGACTGCGGGCTCCACATTCCAAGCCTTCACTGGGTCCTCATTGTGAATGGACAGACAATGTAATGTAATGAATCTAAATGTGGTATGATTTTGGTATGACATTTTTTGACAATAATGATCGTAAAGCATCATTTTGCTGGAATTTTTTTTCACTCAAACTGTGCCTGAAAACATAACTACTGGTTCAACATTGGATGACAGAGACGGATTGTTTATTTTTGAGGGGGCAGTGGTTTTCATCATATTATATTAGAATAATTATTGATACAAGGAGTCTTTGATTCAATGTAGCATCGTTGGTGGCCGCATGCTAGACTGTGTTTATTATGCAAATGAAAACGTTTTGTTTTATTTGTAAGAGGCAGCTGTAATCTATCGCAAACATCATCTGCCAAGGCCTTCTCTGGGTCTGTCTGACATAACGTGATGGTAAATAGCTTATTAGCAACCTTAAAACCGATTAGCAGGCTATCATATTTCACCTCACTTCTGTTAGCCAAATGTGAATCTGTTCCCACGTTTTTCCGATGCTGACAAACATTTATAGGATTTAGTTAGTGTCATAATTCCATTGGTTTGATGATAATGTTGTGTAGTTGTAGGATGTTGCTTGAGAATAGGTGTTGGTTATGCAAACAATATGGCTTTTACAGTAAATCTAGCGACAGTAAATCAGGTGTTTATGGGGTCCTATGATCTCAAATGCTTAACTATGTGCATCTTAATGCTGTAACAGCAAAAAAAATGTCCCTCTTGGCTGAGGTACCCAGTGATGTGTTTAGTTTTTTTTCTGCTACCAAAAAAAAATCATCATTTAAGGCCCAAACAAAAAACTTGCGGTCCTCTGCTGCATTGGTGGATTTGTATTGTCTATGGAAACCATCTGAAATTCAGTTTTGACGTGCAGCTCAGTTTGACCGTTTTGATTTCATCAAATTAGTGGTTGCAATGTAAAATACACTCTAATTTCCTGGTAAATACCACTGCCTTTACGATTTCCAATTCTGTCTCAAACTGTGGGATTTTCCCTGGGGGAGGATGCCCCCCCTACAGGTCTGGCCTGACCCTGTGTTCTTACTTCCTCCACCCCCCCACCCCCACCTTGACACTCATTCCGGTGCACTCGACAAGCTTGAAAACATGATCTATTTTTCTGTTATTTTATGTGTGGCTGTTGGGGCTACCATTATAATCAACATCTTCCTGAAAAAAGTGTTGAACCGTTCTGCATAGGTGAACCCAGGGTTCTGTGCCGTAGTAATAGCAGTAGGGGTCCTACAAGGCTGGAGATCTGACACTTCCACCGTCTCGCCTTAAGGTACAAAATCACTGACATCATCGGGAAGGAGGAGGGGCTTGGAGTGGAAAACCTGCGCGGTTCTGGAATGATTGCCGGCGAATCCTCTCTGGCCTATGATGAAGTCATCACCATGAACCTGGTAGGTACAGTCACATTGACCGTACCGCTCAGCATAATTATGTTATATAAACCATTTCTACTAAATAAATTAGGGCTGTCAGGTTGACTTGTTTGTGATTTGGTTGTTATTTTATGTTAAATTATGAAGAACACATACAAAATAGAAATTCCTACTTGAGCCTGATATTTGACATTTATTTTTGAAAAGTGATATTCCAAAACCGACACTCCAAAATCATCATCGGATTGACATCATGGAAGTAAATATGTGCAATTGCCATGATATTCAGTTCAGGTCCCATCGTCCAGCCCTATTCCACAGTAGTGTTAATGCGAGCATGACTATATTTATTGATGTTGACATGGTTACGAACTGCGCCGTGTCCTCCCTGGTGTCCAGGTGACGTGTCGAGCCATAGGGATCGGGGCTTACCTGGTCCGGCTGGGCCAGAGAACCATCCAGGTGGAGAACTCCCACATCATCCTCACCGGGGCCGGCGCCCTCAACAAGGTGCGTAGTCCAAAACCCCATGACCCAGTCTTCCTCCATAGTCCGAGTCACTTTCAGCCTTCCTCATCTTGTACGTCCCAAACCATCTCACCTTTTATTGTCTTTACAGTTCATACGTTTTCAACCCTATTTCTTTGTCATGATTTTATTCTTGGTGTGTGTTCTGTGTGTGTGTCAGCATTAATGAGTGATGATAGGCCCGTGGCACAGACACACACGTGCTACCTGCCTCCTCTCTCTGGTGTGGGCCGCCTCACAGCAGGGTCTTTGTTTAAGCACTCCCTCCCTCAGACAGGCATGTGTACATAAATTAACTGGGCCTAAATGACAGACAGGAGGCGTGTTCATTTTATTCCTTGCTTTATATATTTCATTTTTTCTTAATTGTGCTGGTAATTTGATTCCAGAGGAACTGGGCGAGTTGTGACAGGACTTATGTGTGTTCCTTCACTCTCTTTGCCATCAGCCGTGACCTGGAGAGATTGTTTTTTAATTTGTGCGCTTAAAGCATCTGCATTTTGATATGACTTTCCATTATAATAATTGTTATACTGTAGCCTATCCGCTGAATTCATTTGTTTTGACATATTACCTGGCTGTGTACAGATCATAGTGTGGTGTGTGGTGTGTGGTGTGTGGTGTGTGGTGTGTGTGTGTGTGTCTGTGACAGAAAGAAAGAAAGAAAGAAAGAGAGCACGTGAAAGTGTGTGTGTGTGTGTGTGTGTGTGTGTGTGTGTGTGTGTGTGTGTGTGTGTGTGTGTGTGTGTGTGTGTGTGTGTGTGTTTGTGTGCGTATGTGAGAGGGAGGGGGAGAGATAGGGAGTGTGTATAGGTAAGTAGGGGGTAGGGAGAAGGAGAGCGGACATGTAATATATAATATATCCATTGTGCATTGGTGAATCCATGTATTTGCTGGGATCTGGCACGGAGGCGCAGGAGGAGAGACGAGAAGAGTGAGTCAGGCTTATTGCAGGGTTTTTGTGGCCCCTGCCTGGAACAATAGCGCACAGTAGGGCGCGGAAGACACACACAGCGTTGTGTGTAAATCAGCAGGCGAAGAGGGAATCGTAAAAGATGTTTGTGTTCCTTCTCCATCTCTCGCTCTCTCACTCTGTCTCTTCCCCCTCCTCCCTCTGTCCCTCTCTGTCTCTCTCTCTCTCCCTTCTCCGTTTCACACTCCAGTAATCTTCCCCAAACACCCTCCCTCTTTCCCTCCCACTCCCCCCCCCCCCCCCCCCCCCCACCTCCTCTCACTGCGCGCCCGGCGCCCCCATCTCTCCCCGTCGCCGTGGTGAGTCAGGGTGGTGTTGCTCCAGAGGGAATAATAGAGAGCCAAGCGTGAAGTTGTTATTTGCATAGAAATAGCTTGACGCCTGGGGCGGCGGCTTGGGAGAAGGACACCCATATCATTTGTCTAAAATCAGACTGAAAAACTTGTGCTGAGGAAGTCTCGCTCTCTCTCTCTCTCTGGGCACATCTCCCTCGTTCTGTCGTCGTCTTTCTCTCTATCTCTATCTCTCTCTTTTTTTTTTATACTCACATTGGCACATCCTCACGGTTGCCTGACTGTGAATTAACACGTCTCTTCGGTCACCACTAGACAACATATGGCTGCTTCAACATGCTCATTTCAGTTTACAGCGACTGCTTCCCCGGGTTATGATCTTTATTACACCGACATGTGAATGTGCAGCTGACTCTCTTCCAGCTCTGTCTATTTACAGTACCAACGTACAGGACTATCAGTTTCATCATCACGTCGTACAGGCAATATGGAAAGCATGAATAGCCTATGTGATTCTTTGTTTACTGTAACATTACATTGAAAGGGCAGCCATGTTTAAGAATTCGAAGCACATCAGGCATTTCACCCCATTAGCTCTTTGCCTAATAGCATCCCCAGCTGAAGACAAATTACTGTTTTTGGCAGTTTAGTTCACCTTCACGTGAGGCTGGGGAAAATGGCCATGAACTGGGGGCCTGGAGTAAGCTCCCCTTTCTCTCTCTCTATCACTCTGTCTGTCTCTCACACTCTCTCTCTCTCTCTCTCTCTCTCTCACACTCTCTCTCACTCACTCACTCACTCACTCAGAGCAATGTTGGATGTAATCACCCTTTTGTTGCCTGAGAAGGATTGAGGAGAAGGCATAAGATATGGAGTCAGAGACTACAGAGGAGAGAGAGAGAGAGAAAGACAAAAATGCAGAGAGAGAGCAGGAGAGAGAGAGCAGGAGAGAGAGAGCAGGAGAGAGAGAGCAGGAGAGAGAGAGCAGGAGAGAGAGAGCAGGAGAGAGTGAGATGGAGAGAGGAGAAATACAGGGAGAATGAGAGATTGACAAAAACGAAAGGAGAGACAGAGAGAGAGAGAGAGAGAGAGAGAAAGAGGGAGAGAGAGAGAGACAGAGACAGACAGACAGACAGACAGACAGAGAGAGAAAGAAAGAAAAGATGCAGAAAGGGCGAGCATGGGGGGTGGTCGGGGCAGTGGATGTGGTGCAGCCAGCCGCCTGTCAAGGTGACTGCAGAGCGTGGCATAGCTGCAGGCAGCACTGACAGCTTTAGGAGAGCCGGCGGAGATTTGCAGTGGGGATGGGAGAGCCAGTAATGGCCACATGGTGCTGGAATGATGGCCGACACACACACACACACACACACACACACACACACACACACACACACACACACACACACACACACACACACACACACACAGACAGGAGAGAGAGTGCTACTCAGACCCTTCAGTCCAGTCCAACACATCTAAAGCCAGCATTGGGGAGAGGCTGCTGCCAGCTCTGGGAAGCTTGCATGAGTGGAACTCAGCTGACTGCAGTCTCTTCTGCGGGCCACACGCACCCAGTGGAGGTGTACTGTTTTTAGTCCAGAGACTTTTGTGTGCTTCAGTGAAAGAAAGATTCTCCCGGGTGTGGGTTCTTTTTGCCATATCTGAAAGGGCAGCGCTAAATAACATGTCTCTGAATTTGTGGAATGGTACAGAGTGAAAAAAAAAGGAATCTTTGAGTAAAAGAAAAAAACAAAGCAAGGACACTCTAACTGGTTAAAGTGTACCTTTATTTATCCAGTCAGCTTCAGTTGGGAGTGAAGTTCTCAAGGTTTAGGTTTGTGTTAAACAATACGCTCACCCTAAAAGGTTGTGAAAAGACCAGGTTCAATTTAGTTCTTTTCAAACTACCCTCAAAGCTTGAGTGTTTGAAAGAAGAGGGTGGGGGAGGTGTTGAAATCTGAAAGAGTCTGCACAGTGCTGATAAGAGTTTGAGCTTCTCAGGCAAGAAAAAGGAGAGAACATACTTAAAACTCACTTGATATATGACAAAGTGTACGTCAATGTTTCTTCTCTTCACCAATCACAATCACTAGACCCTGTTTCGATAGAAGGGAAACTGACGTCCAGTTTTTCCTTAACCAGCTCACCATTTCACCTTTTGAAGTTTGTTATTTGGGTTAAATTTAGGCAGCTGTAAACTAATAATAATAATAATAAAAATAATAATAATAATAATAATAATACTTCAGTTATGTTCGCATCAAGACTGCCTTGACAGAATTTTCAAACCAAATGAACACATGTTTCTGGGACTATCCTGGGCTTTCAGACACTACAGATGGCATTACTACCTTAACTAATCAGGTAGCTTCAAAATGGATGGGCATCCATATCTTCCTTGGGTTACTTGGGTATACACAGCACATTTAAAGTAGTTGGTGGAGTCCTACAATGCTCAAGTCTTTGTGAAGATGGCATTGTTGTTTGTGTATTATGTATTGTGTGTGTGTGTGTGTGTGTGTGTGTGTGTGTGTGTGTGCGTTTCTATGGGAGGCAGCAGAAGAAGAGGAGCTATTATATATGTATTGATAACCTCCAGAGGGCATAAATAACCAGCCTCCAACCTGCGCGGCCACTGACTGACACTCTGAGCTTTAACAACCCATCGACTGTATTATTGACATGGTGGCCAGCTCTCTTTGTTTGTGTGTGTGTGTGTGTGTGTGTGTGTGTGTGTGTGTGCGTGTGCGTGTGTGTGTGTAATGGGATCGACCCACAGCCTGGAGACGTGAGTGTTGGTGACACTACACTCCATCGTCAGCCATAACACTGAGGGCTAACGTCTGCGGAGCGAGAAATATGACTAGAGCCCTGGACAACCTCTGTGCCTGCTGCTGCTCTGCTGCTGCTACTAACTCACACACAGGAGCCTTTTTTCTCTAACAGGACCAAACAGGAAATGTTGTAGCGTAACAGTCTGTCCATTTCCTGTCTCCCAGGTGCTGGGGCGCGAGGTGTACACGTCCAACAACCAGCTGGGCGGTGTGCAGATCATGCACAACAACGGTGTGACCCACAGCACAGTGTGTGATGACTTTGAGGGAGTCTACACACTACTGCAGTGGCTCTCCTACATGCCAAAGGTGATACACACACACACACACACACACTATTTAGCAGAATATAGTATATCCAACAGTACAAACAATGGGCCTCATTCTCGATCATTTTCTGAATTTCTTCTGAAATGTTTCTTACGGACTTCGTACAAACAACGTAAGGTAAACACCTCGGCTGCATTCCTTCACGCTTGAAAATGCGTTCGTAAGCAGCCGAAGTCTTCTCAGCTGTGCTCCCCCGGAATAGTTTCTTAAATTGATGCGCGTCTTCGTGAAAGTGGATTTGCATAAATACACGCCCCGCCAGCTCCTTATTAGGGCACACGACCGGAGAGACGTGTGCTGTCGGAATCTCCCGAATCCACACGAAAGCAACTCGTAAGGCGAGTCATGTCTAAGCATAAAGCGAGCACAAAACGCAGATCTAACTTAACTGGTGCAGACGTGGAGGTACTGCAGGATGTAGATGTGTCCATTCTATTTCACTATGGCTATTTCAACGCGATTGAGTTTAGTGCTTATGTATTTATTCACTTACATTTGCAGTGTTCGTGTACATTTACATTCACATTTAGTCATTTAGCAGACGCCTTTGAACAAGGCGTCATACAAGAGAGAGAACAGTCAAGCTACGAGCAAAAGAGAGCTAGTGTAACAATAAATACTACTTTAAGAAATAGAAAAACGAGGTAGAAAAGAAAAAAGAAGTGCAGGAATGCAACTGCTGTAAGTGCAAGTCAAGCACTAGTCGAAGTGTCAGTTAGGAAGGGAGGTGCTCTCTGAAGAATTAGGTCTTCAAAAGCTTCTTAAAGGTAGAGAGGGACGTGCCTGCTCTGGTAGTGCTAGCTAGGCAGTTCAAACCCTTTTATTTATTTTATGACATCATGATGCCTCGTAGAATCATGAATTGGGTGTAGTCCTTTTATTTATTTTATGACATCATGATGCCTCGTAGAATCATGACTAAATGTGAAACGTAATTGGTAATGATACAAATATTATCACATTTATTGTAATTATAATTATTTTAATCTGAGGATGTCTGAAGAGTTGACGTGAACGCAATCACCAACGGTTTTTTAACAAATTCAGCCGTTAACCCTTTTAACACGGACAGTTTTTTTCAAATGCGATTCCTCAAAAACCACAAGTTGTAGTACAATGAATGAATGAAACTGATTGCCTTAGGGCTCAGATACACATACGCGTTTTTGTAAAAACGGGACGGGAGCAAATGCATTGATTCCTATGGTACGGCGCGTTTAAAGCGTGCGCCCCTTCTCCACCACGCGTTGCGTCTTTGAAGCGTTTTTTAGGTGCGCTTAAAAGTTGAACTATTCTCAACTTTCCAGCGCAAGGCAGGGAAGCGCACCGCTTCTGTTTTGGCCGCCGCACTTTGCGTTACTGAAGGCGTTACTGAAGGCGTTACTGAAGCGTTTCTGCCTGAAAAAAGACGCGTATGTGTATCTGAGCCCTTAGAGTCCTTAACATGGTGGTGTACAGCATGAAGTGGAATGACAAGCGCATTTGTTTACGTTTGAAATCCACCAAGGTTTATGATGTTAAGCTTCATGTTTATTGAATTATTAGTTAAGCAGTGCATTCGTTACTAGTAACAGTAATACAACATAGCCCCATATGTTGACGTTGAGCCTTATGCTGTTAACCGTTTACATCACAATTAAATATAACATTAAATGTACCGGTATTATGCATTAAAACCAGCCCCATATGTTGACGTTAAGCCTTAGCTGTTCACCGTTTACAACACAATTAAATATACGAGTAAATATACCCACATTATGCGTGAAGACTAGCCCCATATTTCGACGTTTAGCCTTATGCTGTAAACCGTTGACAAAATTATAAAACACTACGTTAAATAAACCTACATTATGCGTTAAGAGAAGCCAGATACATTGATATTGAGCCTTCTGCCGTAAACCGTTTGTGTTTGAGCATGCGCGACTCATTTAGGGCAGCGGACTCAGATAGGGCAGCGACAGTCCTTCTTAAATTCTTCTCAACTGCGTTCGAGAATGAGGCCCAATGTTATTCTAGAAATGATTAAGAAATTTTAAATGCTTAAGGGTTATTTCTGTAGCACTCACGTGTGTGTGTGTGTTTGTGTGTGTGTTTTGTGTGTGTGTGTGTGTGTGTGTGTGTGTGTGTTTGCAGTGCACTTCCAGCCCAGTGCCTATTCTCTGTGCCAAGGACCCCATTGACCGGCCAGTGGAGTTTGTGCCGACCAAAGCCCCCTATGACCCGCGCTGGATGCTGTCAGGGAGGCCCAGTCAGAGTGAGTCAGGCTTCCTCTGGGGTTACGGCTTTATTCTTTCTGTCTTTCCTTCGTTCTTTTTCTTTTCTCTCTTTTCATTCTTTCTGTCTTTCTTTCTTTCCTTCTTCCTTTTCCTTTTTTCTCTTTTCATTCTTTCTTCCCTCTCTCTCTCTGTCTCTCTCTCTACCTCCAATCTCTGTTTTGTTTTCAGAAACTCATGATTCTGAGTGCAGTAAAAGGAGGAA
Source organism: Sprattus sprattus (assembly GCF_963457725.1). Taxonomy (NCBI): domain Eukaryota; kingdom Metazoa; phylum Chordata; class Actinopteri; order Clupeiformes; family Clupeidae; genus Sprattus; species Sprattus sprattus. The sequence goes on along the minus strand of NC_137920.1, from coordinate 54,875,932 downwards.
GAGGCCTAGGCCTGATGTCAAAGGTCAGACTAATGCATCATGCTGAGGGGAACCCTGTAGTCTGGAGGTGCGGTCCCCAGAACTCTGTAGTCAGTACTGTGTGTGTCTCTGTCTCTGGAGACTGTAGTCTGGTGGTGCGGTTCCCAGAACTCTGTAGTCAGTACTGTGTGCATCTCTAAGGCGAGAGGCTGTAGGTTACAGGTGCGGTCCCCAGAACTCTGTATTCTGTACTGTGTGTGTCTCTTTGGCTGTAGGTTAGAGGTGCGGTCCCCAGAACTTTGTAGTCTGTACTGTGTGTGTCTCTTTGGCTGTAGGTTGGAGGTGCGGTCCCCAGAACTCTGTAATCTGTACTGTGTGTGTCTCTTTGGCTGTAGGTTGGAGGTGCGGTCCCCAGAACTCTGTAGTCTGTACTGTGTGTGTCTCTTTGGCTGTAGGTTGGAGGTGCGGTCCCCAGAACTCTGTAGTCAGTACTGTGTGTGTCTCTTTGGCTGTAGGTTGGAGGTGCTGTCCCCAGAACTCTGTAGTCAGTACTGTGTGTGTCTGTGGCGAGAGGCTGGAGGTGCGGTCCCCAGAACTCTGTAGTCAGTACTGTGTGTGTCACTGTGGCTGGAGGCTGGAGGTGCGCTCCCCAGAACACAGGCGAGAGATAATACTGGAACAGTCGGCTCAGCTCCAGAAGTGCTGCGGGTGCAATTGAATTGTAACCCCACTCTCATTGCCTCTCACACTCGCTCTCCCTCCACTGTTCTCTCTCTCTCTCCCTCCCGTTCTTCACTAGTCTCTCTCGCTCCCTCCTTCTCTCTGTGCCTCCCTTTCTCTCTCCTTCTCCTTTTGCACTTTCTCTCGCTCACTCTCTCCCCCTCGTCCCTCTCTCTTACTCTCCTCTTTCTTTCCCTCCCTCTCTTTCCTCCTTTCCCTCCTTCTCTTTATCTTTCTCTCTGGCGCGCTCCGCTCTTTTTCTCCCTCCTCATTCATCACGCTGCTACTGCCTACGTGTAGAGAGCGGAGCCCCCATGAAAACCACACAGCATCCCCATCCCCATCCCCAGCACCAGCCCCAGCCTCTGCTCGTCTCAGCTCAGCTCAGCCTCGTGCCGGGTGACAGGGAACAGGCTGTCGCCAGCCGATAGAGAGAAAGGTGCCACTTTCTCCTGCAGATTGTTTATTTCCCCACGTCTGATGTGTCGCAGGGACGCGTATGCAGATGATTTTTATCGCCGCTCACAGACTCCGGCACGGGCCAAAAGGCAATTCATTAATTTCTCCTCCTCCTTCTCCGCCTCCGCCACCGCCGCTTAGGGCTTCTGTCTTTCTCTCTACCTCCGTCTTCTCTAACTCTCTTTCTCTCTCTGTGTGTGTGTGTGTGTGTGTGTGTGTGTGTGTGTGTGTGTGTGTGTGTGTGTGTGTGTGTGTGTGTGTGTGTGTGTGTGTGTGTGTGTGTGTGTGTGTGTGTGTGTGTGTGTGTGTGTGTGTGTGTGTGTGTGTGTGTGTGTCTTCCAGGCTCTAAGGGGGCGTGGGTGAGTGGATTCTTTGACCATGGCTCCTTCCTGGAGATCATGCAGCCGTGGGCTCAGAGTGTGGTAGTGGGCAGGGCTAGGTGGGTATGACTACAGCTCTGTCCTCTCATAAGTACTCCTGTCACTTACCATCTCTTTCTCTCTATCACACACACTCTGAAACTGAGTAAGCAAAATATGTACTCAAGTAAAAGTATTGTTACTTTATAATTATAAAGGCTCAAGTAGAAGTGAAAGAACCCATCAAAATAATTACTTAAAAAAGTAGTGAGTAATAGATGTAAAAAACATCATACGAGATGCTCAAAATTTTAAAATGCTTATCTAATAAACACAGCAAATCACATTGATTTAATACTGGGGGAAATAAATAAATACATTTTAGGCTGGCCTATATTACCAAATGTTGTAGCCTATCATTGGTGTTTAGTCTCTCCAAAAGTGACACAGACAACTGAGCAGAGCAATGACGAATGAGCAAACACTTTAACTACACTAACCGAGAATGTGGTTAAAGGAGTAAAGTTAACTTTAATAACATAATTCTAACGTCAGCCTTAAATTATCTGAAATAATAAACGGACTAAGACTAGGCGTTGAAGTTAAAGTGGCATTATGCAGTAATTGTACTTAAGGGTGAGGGTGAGGATAAGCAGTTTTACCTTAAAATAACAGCTTTAAAAAAATTGGGGCGCTACAATGACTTTTAATATGGAGAATCGCTTCCGTGTCATTGTCATACTAGGGTCCGTAGGCATATTACTTGGTTATGTAGGTTTGCCAGAAGCCGCCTGGTTTCTACTGTCTGCCCAGTGGTGTAGTGGTCCCTTGAGAAGTGGGTATACTCTTATTTTTTTTTAAGCAGCCTATACAGTAAAGATAAAGGCACTGTTTTGAGAAGTGGGTATACGCAATGGTGACTGAAAAATAAGTGGGTATACTCTGTATACCTGCGTATACCCTGTACTACACCACTGTGTCTGCCCAACTAGTAAGTAGCTAATTTGCCGTCTTGCTTTGTCTTGTGTTGCACTTGCTTGATGTTTGACTGTGTTAGGACAGTTGTTGACTAACTAGTTTGAGGTGAGTAGTTCAAGAGGTTTTGCTAGTTTTAGCTTGTCTGGGAATTCCCTGCCCCTTCACTGCATTGCATTTGCTCAGTTAGTCTGGCCAACTATCATCAGCGATCCACTTCACTCACGTAATTGGACACGCCTTTAACCAATCAGACCAACGATACTATACAACGATACAACGATCGGTAATAAAGCAAACACATATTTTTTCTGTATGAATTGTTCCAGGGCAAGTTTCTGTTCTGTTTTCAAAGAAAACTTGCCTTATCGAAGTTTTGCGGTGCTTCGGCGGCCACCATGTCCAATGTTTAAAAACTCTCCGTGCAGTAGAATTTGTAACGTAGCCGTGGTAAGTTTAAATCCGCCAATGGCGCGCCAGGTAGCCAAAAGCCAGTTTGTGATTGGCTCCAAGGATTGTGGAAATCTTGAAATGAACGGGTATCCATACTTGGCCAGACCCAGTTCTGAGGCAAAATCAATTTGGCCGGAAGAAGTGGGGCGGGACTTCCCAGACTAAGTTTTAGCCATTAGCGATTAGCAAATCTTCCGTTATGCTGTTTTATCTCACTCTGCTGATTAGATAGCTCTCAATATAAAGTGAGGCTACCAAGTACGAAAGCAAAAAAAAGTAATTCCAGTACATCTGGAGAATGCTTTGATTTGCACACGCTTGTGCCATTTTTCCAGCGATTTCCGCTCCGAGACATTTAATTTTTTTTGACTTCCATAGATTTCCGCTGTCAAGTGTCCTGGTTCAATATAGCTGTGCTGTTGACGTACGAACCGGAAGCCAATGAGGTGTGTCTGTTACACGTAGCCAGGGCAGTCGAGGTTGTAGGCTAGAACCTGTGCACATGTAAAAATAAAAAAAGTGAAAATAATAAAATAGAAGCACCGAGAGATGTGTAGCGTCATGGAGTAAAAGTACTTTTATTTTAATCGTCAATGTACTCGAGTAAGAGTGAAAAGTATTATGCATTGCATTAAAACTACTCCTGTAAGTACAATTTATAATACAATGCATAAAAAATATGCTTTACTACCCACCTCTGCATACACACACATGCACACGGACACATAATCCCACATTTTTATAAGAATGCCTCTTATTTCTGCCCTGTAAGGCTGCTCCAGAATAGCTTCACAGAAAAACAAGCAATGAAGCTGGAAGTGAAGAGATTCTCCTCAAAATCCATTTGACTCCATCACCATTAACTCCCATTGACTCTTGTTCACCTTTGACACGACTGCTTCTGGAGCAGCCTTGGGGAGAATTAACTCTTGATTTAACACTCCCCACTCCCTTGTTCCTTGTCCCCCAACTATTACCTTCTTACCACAATTATTCATAGTTATATACTGTATATGTATAACTATAAATAATTGTGGTAAGAATATAAATGTAATTGTACACACAAATGTGTGTGTGTGTACAATAACATTTATATTTACCCCATTTCCCTTTACTTATTCCCTTCCACAAAAGTAGTAATGCTTCTCTTTGACGCTTCATCGTAAATAACACAGCAGCATTCATGTCCTCCTCCCCTGGTCACAGACTTGGTGGAATACCCACCGGAGTGGTTGCCGTGGAAACCAGATCCGTGGAGCTGTCCATCCCGGCGGATCCGGCTAATCTGGATTCTGAGGCCAAGGTAAGCCCCTCGATGCTTCACCCGCGCAGGCAAACAAACATGCTCTTCTCCACGGCGTCTTGGCTAAAGCTGGGTGGTGGTGGTGGGGAAGGTGGTGTTTTATAATGGTTCCTCTCCCTCCTTCCCCCTTCAGATCATCCAGCAGGCTGGCCAGGTGTGGTTCCCAGACTCGGCGTTTAAGACGGCGCAGGCCATCAAGGACCTGAACCGCGAGGGACTGCCACTGATGGTGTTCGCCAACTGGAGGGGCTTCTCTGGGGGCATGAAAGGTCAGTGGGGGGAGGGAGACATCAGACCATCTGCAGACCCTTTTCTTTTTGGAGAAATATATCACTGAACATGCTGCTGTTTTTATTTATTAGTTATGAGTGAATAATGACTATCATGTTAGATGTGCGTATACATGGTCAACATGGTCATTCATGAGTATACATGAGTCATGGGTCTCTCTTACAGCAAAGATTGTGACATGACCAAACAAGGCATTGACATGAAGAGCCATTTATGTATCAATAATTAGTATTGAAATATATTTCCTATTCCTTGTTATCCTTCCTCATTGTCATGCTTTGTCATCTGAAAAGTAAACTAGAGAGTGCTTTCCACACTCCTTTCCTCAGACATGTACGACCAGGTGCTGAAGTTTGGGGCCTACATTGTGGACGGACTGAGGGAGTACCGGCAGCCGGTGCTGGTCTACATCCCCCCACAGGCCGAGCTCAGGGGGGGCTCCTGGGTGGTAATCGACCCCACCATCAACCCACGCCACATGGAGATGTACGCCGACAAGGACAGCCGGTGAGTATTTCTTACTCTAATCCACGTCAGCAGTGGATGGAAAAAAGACTTGTTTGTGCCTTTGGTTGTCGGTGCAAGTGGTTGGTTGTTTGGTTTGTTGGTTGGTTGGTTGATTGGTTTATAGTCTTCTCCTGTGGTCTTGTTCTTTGACAGCAGTGGCGTGTTGGTTAGGTTATAGTCTTCTCCTGCAGTCTTGTTCTTTCACAGCGGTGGTGTGTTGGTTGTTTGGTTGATAGTCTTCTCCTGTGGTCTTGTTCTTTGACAGCGGTGGTGTGTTGGAGCCCGAGGGCACGGTGGAGATCAAGTTCAGGAAGAAGGACCTAGTGAAGACCATGAGGCGAGTGGACCCCGTCTACATGGGCCTGGCGGAGAAACTCGGTGAGTTTTTCTTTCTGCTTTTTGTCTGTTCAGGTTGAAGAAGGTGAAACCTTTTTTTTTTTGCCTTTTCTGAATTCGGCTTCAGGAAGGCCAGCACAGTATTCAAATAATTCAAACAATTCGGAATATATGCAAAGAGAAAGACCACTGTAGTAGTTAACTCGTTTCCAACAACAAAGGTGATTTTTCAAGTGCTTTTCACTTTAAGCAGATCTCTACCTATATCTTCCTTCCCCTCCTCCCCGTGTCCTTCTCTGTCCAGAGATGGCTGCTGTTTTATCGTGTGTGTGTGTGTGAGAGTGTGTGTGTGTGTGTGTGTGTGTGTGTGTGTGTGTGTGTGTGGCAGGCATAATCCTGTAACTCGAGGGCCTATTATCTGCCACTGATTGTGTCATTCTTGCCGCCCTTCCTGGTGGAGAGGTGTCAGTCAGTGGCGTCTCGGATCAATCGTCCACACGCCAGCCTGCCTGTGCCCCCGCCATCGATTTCCCCCCACCGGCTAAGGAGAGGCCAGAGGAGCCCCGGGTCCAGCCGCTCCGCCTCGCCCGCCCGATTGGCTTTGACGGAAATCAATCCTCTGGCTGACAGGGAGGGCCACCCCTCCCCCAGGCTCTGAAAAACCCCGGGCTCACACTGGATTAGGAGGGAGCCCCCCACCCCCCTGAGCCCACCCAGCTCTGTTCAGGCTGGGCCAAACGCTGTGTTCTGTGCTCCGCTCTCCACTCCCCCCCCCCCCCCCTTCTACACATTATGGGCACCTTTAGCATTTGGGGCCAAAACTGTTAGGAATGAGTTTGATCGCGCTCAGTACCTCACAGTGTTTATGGTTGTTGCTAACTGACATTAAAGGTCATGTTGCCCAGCTTTTCACAGAGTCTTATTGGTCCATTGTCAGAGTTGAAGCTTAGGTAATCAAACAAACACAGACCCCTTGCTAAGTGGCCTTTAGCAGTTGAATCTATTTATTTTTTGTATTCTTCTTTTTAATTGTTTGTCTGTTTGTTTGCATGTGTCCAGGAACCCCTGAGCTGAACGTCTCGGACCGTAAGGAGCTAGAGAGCCAGCTGAAGGAGCGGGAGGAGTTCTTACTGCCCATCTACCACCAGGTGGCGGTGCAGTTCGCCGACCTCCACGACACACCTGGCCGCATGCAGGAGAAGGGTGTCATCACGGTCAGTCTTATGGCCTTACCAAAGACACTGAGCCAGACCAGCACATTGAGTGCGTGCGTGCGTGCGTGCGTGCGTGCGTGCGTGCGTGCGTGCATGCGTGCGTGTGTGTCTGCGTGCATGTGCGTGTGCCTGTGCGTGTGCGGTACACAGAGTCTACTCCAGAGTGTATTCAGCTGTTCAGATCCCTGGAGGAAAAAAAGCAAAGAGGACATAGTGGAAAGTAAAATCAGTAATTGTGTTTGCTGAACAGAAGAGTATAATCAATGTCTGATTTGCGTGTGTTCCCGCGCAGGACATTCTGGATTGGCGGACTTCGCGGCACTTCTTCTACTGGCGCCTGCGGCGTCTGCTGCTGGAGGACACGGTGAAGAGGAAGATCTCGGCGGCCAACAGCGAGCTCACTGACGGCCAGATCCAGGCCATGCTGCGCCGCTGGTTCGTGGAGGCAGAGGGAGCCGTCAAGGTGAGGCATCCCACCCCCTACCACCATCGACAGGCACACTGATCCTTCCATCTCCACAGGGCACTGAGGCTGAGAGACATGTTTAAATTGGAAGCTGGAACATGGCTGCCCCGCTAGTCATGATGCCATCATGAGTTGTCATTGATGAGGTGCTTTGAAAGTACTCATGAGTATAAGCATGTGATCTCCATTTTCTACATATATATATAGGGACAGAGTATAAGTCTATATATTGTATAGTATGTATGTAGTATGAAAGTCTATATATATATATGTATGTATACAGTCAAACCGAAAAGTCTGCACACCCCTTACACCTTCTCCACATTTTATTACGTTACAGACTACAGACGAAGCGAAAACCGTTTTTAGAAAATAGGCCATTTTATTTTACTGACAAAAATAAGTTGTTCAGTGGTTACTTATCTGTACACACCCTTAGCTTAATATTTGGTTGCTGCACCTGGCTACAATTACAGTTTCAAGCCGTCTTGGGAAAGAACTACAAGCTTGGCACACTTGTTTATGACATTTTTGCCCATTCCTTTTGGCATATCCTTGCAAGCTCCATCAGGTTGGATGGGGAGCGTCGGTACACAGCCATTTTCAGCTCTTTCCACAGCTGTTCAATTTTATTCAGGTCTCGGCTATGGCTGGGCCACTCAAGGACATGCACCGACATTCTCCGAAGCAACTCCTTTGTTCTCTTGGCTGTGTGCTTCGGGTTGTTGTCATGTTGGAAGGTAAACCTTCGCCTCAGTCTGAGGTCAAGAGCGCTCTGGGGCAGGTTTTCTTCAAGGATCTTAGCTGCATTCATCTTTCCCTCTATCAGGACTAGTCGCCCCATTCCCGCTGTTTAAAAACATCCCCACAACATGATGCTGCCACCACCATGCTTCACTGTAGGGATGGTATTAGCCAGGTGAGGAGCGGTGCCACTGGCATGATTCACCGTAGGTTTGGTATTAGCCAGGTGATGAGAGGTGCTTTGTTTCCTCCAGACGTGAGGCTTGGTATTCGGGCCAAAGAAAAATCATCAGACCAGAGAATCTTGATTCTAATGGCTTGAGAAATCCCCAATCATGTCCAATCACAAGCAGTATCAGTGCGAACAAAATGCACCTCAGCTCACTTTTGGGTGTGATATCAAAGGGTGTGCACACTTTTGTACATGTGTTATTTTACATTGAGCTTTTTATAAATTAGCACCAATGTCTAAAAACCTGTTTTCACTTTGTCATTATGGATTTTTTTGTGTAGAAATTTGATACAAAAAATGAACTCAATCTATTGTAGAATATGACGTGTGTCATGTAATAAAAACGACTTTTACACATACGCATCAAGCAAACTTACATACTGTCCCAATATGTGCGTACACACACACACACACACACACACACACACACACACACAGAGTATGTAAGTCTGCTTGATGAGTATGTGTAAAAGTATGAGATATATTCTCTTTGGGTAAGAAGGTCACCATTTTTGCAGTGAATGTATTTCTAGAAATACATCAACAATTTTGAATAGCGTTTGGTAGGCTGGGCTCCAGAGGGGTGAGCTGAGCTATAGTTATCACACCACCATTTTATGCTAATTAGCCACCGCTTGTCTGGGATCCCTCACACCGGCAGGCAGTAGTTCAAATGATGTCCTTGGGCGCATCCATTCCTGGGGAACTATAGGGAGTTGGTCAGTAAAGAAAAGATTCAAATTCAACCTCCCCCCCAAACCAACCACCCCCACCCCACCCCACTCCAACCAATGACATTGTTCTTTCCCCACACTCCTATCAGAAAGGGGCCCGGAAAAAGACCTGGAGCTCAGCCAAGCGCCCCGAGGCCCCACTGAAGTATCTTTAGAATATGGGCGTCTGGCTCGCTAATACATTACTCCAATCAGGGACGGCTATCTTAAGCCACAATTAATCTGCACCCTGGCATGTGCAGATAGGAGAGCAACATGCTGTTTCTTAATTAAAAGCAAACGGATTAAAAATGATTAATAAGGGCATTAAACGTTCCCGCGGACTTCAAGTGCAGGCAGGTTTTTTTGTATTTTTTTCTGGGGAGGCGGGAGACCGGTAAACGGCCTCGGTCCACTGCACAGCCCTCTCACTTTGTTTAAAGATCAGCCAGATTTCTATTGCAGGACTCCATCCAAAGGGCCACTTTTTAAAATGTATGTCCAGGTTCTTGTTGACCAGTGGTGGTGGTGGTGTGTGTGTGAGGGGGGGGGGGGGGGCTAAAGTTGAAGGGAGGAGGTGTCTAATCACTATACCAAATCATCCCATCATGTTTGAAGCAGCAGCATGGATAGGGAGAATCATCTTGGCGACTGAGCCGCGTTCCTCATCTGTGCACATTCCCTCGTCTTCCTATCTATCTATCTCTCTCTCTCTCCTTTCATTTCCTTATCAATCTTCCTCTCCCCCTTTCTAGGCTTATCTGTGGGACAGCAACGAGGAGGTGGTGGACTGGCTGGAGAAGCAGCTGGCGGAGGAGGAAGGAGCGCGCTCTGTCGTTGACGAGAACATCAAGTACATCCGTAGGGACCATATCCTCAAACAGATCCGCAGGTACGAGAGGGCCTCACCCACCACTTCACATTCATCATCAAGGGCTTCCACTCAGTCCCCGCAGCACAGCAAAGGCACACATTTACAATACGTGCACGAACAATTACAATGTAATCAAGTGTTTGTGTTCCCTGGGGAAGTCCGTGACCTTGGCGCTTGATTGAGCAGAGATGGCCTTTATAGTTCTGAAGGTTGCCGTGCCAACCGTGATCTTCTGTTTTAATAACGGCAATGTTAGTGCATGTTGTCCCCCCCAGTGGTTTGTCCTGATTTCTCTTCCTGGCTCACCGACGTTCACGTTCAACGCAGCTCGGTAACTCTTTCTTTTTTCCTATTTCCGTCAAAGCCTGGTGCAAGCCAACCCAGAGGTTGCCATGGACTCCATCGTTCACATGACTCAACACATTTCGCCGACGCAGCGCGCAGAGGTGGTGCGCATCCTCTCCACCATGGACGCCCCCGCCGCATCATCGTAGAGACGCTCAGCGTTGCCCCCACCTACCCCATACAGAATGGGGAATACTGGTAAACTCTGGCTGGAGGAGCCAACATGTCACCCTACAGAACACTGTTGCACTGTTGGCTCTGATCCTAAGGAAGAGAGACTACATGGATATGAAATGTTCCAGGCAAAATAAAAACCCTGGTTAAAAAAAATGAAAGAACTATTGAAATAATAGTTCTGGGATTCAGAACCGTGTGCACATATAGACATGTAGTCTTAAAGATGTTTTTACTCTCTGTTGCATCTTTATGATCGATCGTAAACTGCAGAGTTAGTCAAAGTGGATACAAAAAAAAAAAATGATTAATTTAGTCCAAAATAGCGTTTGACAATTCCTACTTAGCAAATAGCAATTAACAAAGGGGTCATTTTAAATCATGAGTCAATGGCTGAGACGCCACCCTCCCACCCTCAAAGAACAAAAGATGTATTACAGAAAAAGAAAAAAAGGCTATCAAGGGAACTGAGATGGGTTTTTTTTTTTTCTTCTTTGTTTCTTTCCTGTTTTCTACACGACAGTGTGTGTGGCATCGCTGAACGTGTCCGCTACGGTCAGAACATGCTGGGGGGGGGGGGGGAGCTGGGGGGGTTGCAGGAGAGCTGGGAGGAGAGATTAGCACACCTTGGGAAAGAGCACTTCATTAATGATCAAACACTGAGAGCGTGAACAGGCATGGTGATCAGCGCCATCCGAGAGACACACACACACACACACACACACACAGGGACTCACACACACACACTCACACAGGGACTCGCACGAGAGGCAAGTCCAGAAGGGCCCCCTTTTCAAGTGTCTCACACACACACACACACCCCACCATTAATGGAAGCATATGCACCTTACCTTGCAATGCATTCTTACAATGACATTTGCTCAGTGGTTTGTTCTGTTGTCATTTTCTGTCTGCCATACTCCCAGCATTTGGTATCTACATGGAGTTCTGTTGCTTATTCCAAACATGCCGTTCAGCTGCACATGTGTGGTCATTTAGCCTAACGGAAATATTTTCTAAAGTACAAACATTCCAAACTGTAAAACTAATGTATTAAACGGCAGCAATGGTAAGTGTAGGTACTGTTCACTGTAATTAATGTGCAACATGAAAAAGCAGGTTCCAAGCTTTTGTCATTATAACTGCTCTTTGACATGCACTCATCTCATCATACTAAATGCTAAATAAATGAATAAATAATCATATAACAAATAATCAATTGTTACTACTAAGGAGGAGAGGAACGCTTAACTAATGACGTGAAGAGAAGACATGGTCCTGAGAGTTACATGTTTGATGATCCTCTGCGGTTGTACTGATGGAAAGGGCTGCGGAGCTCAGCCTGGGTTGAGTAGTGTTGGGGCACACACACTACAGTGACGTCCGTCATCGCCGCGTGGCTGCGTGACGGTAGCCACTTCTGCCAGATAGCCTCATAGCAAGTTAGCATTTCCGTGCATATTTATACTTGATCCAAAGGATAGGTCAACGGCTACTGCTCATGTCCACTGGGACCTGGGTGAGATTGTGTCGTAATGTTGTAAAGACCTGTGACACGGATCATGATCATGTTACTGAAGAGATGCAGATGACCATGTAATGTATGTGTCAAATGGATCGTGTATGTGTTTACTGTGGCCAACTCTGGGTTGCCTCTATCACGTTTAATAAAGTCATACATATAACATTTAATTTTATGTACAATTTATTTGTTCCCTCTGCACAGTGTTACAATATTCCGATACTTGGTTGATTTGCAAAAACATTATACAGGAATATCCATTCATCTTGCATTGTTTGTCCATTAACATCAAGGTTCAAGCTCTGACCTTAGAAATTATCAGAAAATAAATACAATATAGGAATATCACTTCTCCTTTCACACAGCATGCCTCAGTCACGTGAAAAAGTACAAAACTGTATTTGACATCAAGACATATTCTATAGCATTTCCTATATTTCAAATAGAAAAAAAAATACAAATCCTGGCAAAAGAACAAAACTCCAATCATTTCCAGTTCACCCTCCAGCACAGTCTGAAGTCTTCTGCCCACTGTCCTGTGAACAGTGACCATCTGGGATGGCACGAGGGAGCCTCTATCCACCGTACCCAATGGCTGCATCCAGGGTTCCCAGATCAACAGCTCAGCAGGTCTAGGGTCAGTCATGTGGGTTGGCACCAGTGAGAGTGTTTCCTCCAAACAGTGAGCGATACAACTCAGTTCTGCAACCAAAATGAAAAGTAAATCTCCATTAAAAAAAAAAAAATCACCATTAACATCTTTTAAAAAAACACCAGGTATTGCTTATTTTAACATTTATTTTGGCCTTTTATGCCTTTAATCAGATAGGACAGTAAAGAGAGACAGGAAGCGAGCTGGAGCGGGATTGGGAAAGGACCGCGAGCCGGACTGGAAACCGCGTCCCAATGGGCATTCCGACCCATTCATGGTACAGGGATGCTGCCGCTTGTGCAAAAGCTCCCCCTACCAGGTATTGCTTTTGATGGTGGGCAATACTCAGGTTTTATCTGAACATGTCAGTTAAAAGCTAGTAACAAAAACAACCAATTTTCCCTATTTTTCTTCATTGGCAGTACCCAAAAATTCAGCTTCTATGTAAATGCCTTATACGAGTCAAGTTTCTCTAAACCTTCAGCCGATGAACCAATGAGCATGTACTATTCTGCTGCTTTTTTAACATGTCCTTTCAGTGTCCAGAGAGGCACCTATTTAAAGCATCGCGTCACATCCCTGTACAACCTTCGGTCTGTAGTCTAGGGTTCCAGCCATCCCAGCAAGGTCATCAGTATGGCCTCCCAAGGGTTTCAGCTTGTTTGTGTGCCCCTTGTTAGGATTAAGGTTTTTGTCCAAATTCTTTTTCCTCACTCCCAAAACAAGTTGTTGACATGGTTAAGATCTCATGAGTAGCAACCCTCCCCCTCCCCCACGCACACACACACACCCCCCTCCAACCACTTCAGGATATCAATTTGCAATTTCCCCTGAAACCTTTTCACAGAACAACCGCGTTGTAGGTGAACATTTTTGAACTGTTGTTTGGGATTGCTTGGAGAAGACAAGAGTGTGACAAAGACCCTAAACACACTCCAGCTGTTGACAACACAAGAGCCTCAGTGTTCTCAGGAGAATAAAGAAGAAAAAGGAGAAAAAAAAGAAATTTCACACCACACTTGTAGCCATTTTCAACGCTTTTTTTCCAGTCCTAATCCAGATAAAGTGTGGCCTGGGCTTGCTGTTTAATGCAGAGACGCCAGCTACTTGACACACACAAGGGCCCGACCTGTTCGGTTTTTGGGGGTGGGGGGACATGTCAACTCTGTCCCCATGAGACCAGGGGTCTGCCTATTGGAGGACTGGGGGGGGGGGGGGGGGGGGGGTCTTAATCCCCAATCCCTGTTTCAAATGCACCACCAGATCCAAGGATTACAAGAGCCAGTGATTATCATATAATGCATACATTCTCATTCTGACAGAGAAGCACAAACAGACGCAGGGGAATTCTAAGCACAGAGATGACTGAGAGGGGATGACAGCAACCGGATCAAATGACTACAGATGTGTGTCTCTGTGTGTTGGGGGGGTTTCTTTAAGCAAGACTTGGGAGGGATGTGTGAGGAACTGGCAATGAAAGTCCTGTCTTTTGCCATAGTTTCCCTGTATGCTGAATCATGGCTTGTACGCGACACTAAACGCGTGATTATCCGCTCAACCCCCATGGAAGACCTGTGCCACAGGAGAATATTTGTTGGAATGTACACACAGGATGCCCCTCCCCCTACACTCACTCTCTCTCTCTCTCTCTCTCTCTCTCTCTCTCTCTCTCTCTCTCTCTCTCTCTCTCTCTCTCTCTCTCTCTCTCTCTCTCTCTCTCTCTCTCTCTCTCTCTCTCTCTCACACACACACACACACACACACACACACACACACACCACCCTATAGGCATTAACATTCATGGGAGCAGTGGAGCGTATCAACGGCCGTGAAGCCGGAGTTGAGATATGGTGATGGCGAGGCGATGAGGGGAGGGGGGGCTGTGGCTGTGTGTGTGTGTGTGGGGGGGGGGGGGGGGGGGGGGTTGTGTGCTGGGTAGAGAGAGAAAAAAGCATTAAAATGTAGCTGTGAGAAGCATGGGGAGGTTGGGTGTGCAGGAAGGACTTGAGAAAAACCCTGAAAGAGAGAAAAGGGAGACAGAGAGGGAGGCTGCAGTGTTCATTCATTCCC
>NC_137920.1:54750685-54861344 GCF_963457725.1 Sprattus sprattus | reverse complement strand
CCTTTCTCTCTCTCTCTCTCCCCCCCCCCCCACAGGACTGCAGAAGGTCATGTAGGCCCTCCATCATAGCAGCACCCACCCCCATGCACCAATACCAACACAGGAGCTGAGCAGTGAAAGAGGGAGGACCAGCAGCCTTCAGCGGTAACAATGGCCCCTCACACAACCTCTACAGGCATCTCCCCCACACAACCAAGTGAGCCATCCTACTGTTCTCACGCTGCGGCCTTGGGTTTTCTAAGGCCTTTCTTTTAGTTTTTTTGTTTAAAGACACCAACAGCCAGCTACCCTAGCTGCTGGACATTCAACAATGAAGAAGCACTGGTTTAGAATTAAAAACAAATAAAGAAATAAATGACAGGGACCAGAATAACGTTGAATATGCAGCTATTTTGTTTTGGAATTGCATTAGCACTGTTTGTATGCATGTGTGAGGGTTCAGGGTGTGTGAGCAAGACAGAAAGAGGGTGAGAGAGAAAGCCAAACAGGGAGAGGGGGGCAGGGGAGAGTGAGAGAGAAGAGTGTGAAGGGGGGGGGGGGGGGGGGGCATAGAGAATGAGAGGGAGAGGGTGGGAGGGAGACAGTATATGTGTGTGAGAGCTGGGTGTGCTTGAGCGATGTGACCGTGAACATCAGGCCACAGCCATCAGTCAGCACAGCCTCTTCATAAATCCTTAACACTCACACCACACTCCCTTTTTCACCCAATCCTCTCTCTCTCTCTCTCGCTCTCGCTCTCGCTCTCTCTCTCTCTCTCTCTCTCTCTCTCTCTCTCTCTCTCTCTCTCTCTCTCTCTCTCTCTCTCTCACTCTCTCACTCTCTCTCTCTCTCTCTCACACACACACACACACACACACTTCAACTTAAACATGACGGCCTGCTCCTGCACTCCCTCCCCATACCTCCTGGTTCCCCATAGAAGCCCCCTGTTCCAATGCCCAACCCTGTCCTTTCCCCTCTGTTGAGAGAGAGGGATGGCCAAAGAAAAGAAAGGATGAGGAGGAGAAAAAGCATAGAGGGAGTAAGGGCAGGATTAATGAGGAACATTCTTCTCTCTTGTCTCAGCTTGACAAAAGGACAGAGATATATTTAAGCACAGAGAAAGGAGAGGAGAGGAGAGAGGGCATGGAAATGAGGAAGGAGAAAAGGGCAAAGTGACAGGAAAAACAAACAACACAAAGTCAGTCAGAAGAGGAAAAAATCTGTTTGTGTGTGTGTGAGAAAGAAAGAAAGAGGGTGTGTGTGTGAGTGAGCCAGAGAGAGAGAGTGTGTGTGTGTCAGAGAGAGAGAGGAATATTCAGCGCATATCTTCAGAGAGAGAGAAGCGTGAAAGGCAGTTGTTCAAGAGGGATTAGGCGGCTGACGAGCAGATTCTGCGAATGGCAAAAAGTAGCACCGCTAATTAAAGTTTGGGTGTGTGCGCGACTGTGTGTGAGAGCGGGTGTCTGAACGCAAGTGTGAATGTGTGTGTGTGTGTGTGTGTGTGTGTGTGTGTGTGTGTGAGAGTGAGAGAGAGAGAGAGAGCAAGAAAAAAAGAGACAGAGAGAAAGAGAAGGGGTAGAGTGAGAAGGAGAGAAAGAAATAGAGAGAAGCCTGTGACAGAGGGAGAGATAATTATGTATGGTAAAGGACTTGGCAGGGACGGCACACTGTGCAGTGCATAGCAGTACTCACCGTGCCTCATCATGCGTGGAGCCCAGGCTCATTGGAGCCATAAAATTTACCAGCTTACTGTGGATGTGGAACCTGTTTCAGACAAATACATGCCATCAGTCAGAGGATTCAAAAACAAACAGCCATCAGATTATATCAAATTAGTGCCAATAGAATTATTTGTATCCCTCCCCCGAATGTGTGTGTGTGTGTCTGTGTCTGTATGTGTGTGTTCTTTTGTGTGTGTGAAATAAAACAAAATAAAAAACTGGTACATGAATAGCTGACCTTACACCCCCCACCCAAACAGGAAAAAACAACAGCATCATTAGATTCTCACTCCCCCTCGTCAGGAAAGGGTTAATTTATGAGAATCAATCAAAGCGTTTCAGGGGGCGGGAAACAAAGTGGAAATGAGAAAATTGACCACAGCACACACACAGAGACAGAATTTCCTATTAACAGACACAGATTATTTGTCAGGAGTAAATTGAAAACGGGGAGGATGACGAGGAGAACAGATAAGATAAACTGCCTGAATGCTTCCATCATTTACATAATGCATGTGGAAGACCGGGCGCTTGAGCTAAAGGCTCTGTCAGGAAAAGAAATGCAATTAAGGCGCGGGTTTTAACAGACATCAATTTATGCTCCGAAAACACTCGTACTCCTTCCACACGCCCAAGACCTCCATTAGTGGAACTCAGAGTGGTCAGTTTCTTTTATATCAGGGCGATAATGTTGGCTTTGCCAAAAGCAGAGTCTATTGGTTTTTTTCTATGGGCTTCCTGGCATTTCTATGGGCTTCTCGGCATATCTATGAGCTTCTTGGCATTTCTATGAGCTTCTTGGCATTTCTATGGGCTTCTAGGCAATTATATGGGCCTCTTTGTATTTCTATGGGCTTCCTGGCATTTCTACGGGCTTCTTGGTATTTCGTAACGCCATTGACTTGGTACTGTGACGATAAAGCCTCCACGCCTCTTATCACCTGATTTTTCGTCCCTTGCTGGCCTTGGTGTCGACTTTCTTCTTGATCTTACTGCGCAGCTTCTGAATGGCCAGCCACTGCCTGTGCAAAGGGGAGAAAGACAACCAGTCATGAGCACAGCACACTCTCAGACTCCTAGCAGCAATGAGGATGTAACACAGCACACTCTCAAACTCCTAGCAGCAATGAGGATGTAACACAGCACACTCTCAGACTCCTAGCAGCAATGAGGATGTAACACAGCACACTCTCAGACTCCTAGCAGCAATGAGGATGTAACACAGCACACTCTCAGACTCCTAGCAGCAATGAGGATGTAACACAGCACACCCTCAAGACTCCTCGCAGCAATGAGGATGCTACTCACAGCTTAACAGCTAAATTGACTATAGTATGGACACAGCTTAATGGCATTATAAGTATGGTATACTCTATAATATAATACATTTACAGACTCAGGACAGTCAGGGGTGCAACATAACACTTAAGTTAGGAGTATGATGAGCTGACACCAGTACATATGGAATACATGAAAACTGGGTCCACTGACACCCAAAGAGACAGACGGATGAAGTCAGAGAGGTAAATCAATTAGACTGACCAGCAAAAGGTCAGAAAGCTTACCTGCCCATTGCCACCTGGTCATTGGGATCAGCTGCATTTGTCTTGCGCTCTATAAGCTCGCGAAGAAGCTGAAAGAGGGAGGAAAAACGTGTTATTAGGTTGCCCAGAATTTTGACATAAAGGCCGAGCTAACAGTGACTGCAAGAGGTCTGCTTTTAAGTAGGCACCTTCTGCTTTTAAATATTGCATACTACTGTAAGGAAATGACCATCATGACATCACAAGCAACTTTTGCCATTTGCCAGCAACGTTTTTTTGGCCATCATCCAGCACACGAGATTGAGAGGTGTCAGGGGTGGAAATGGTTACCAGTCCGACTCTGCTGGAAATGAGATCTGCACTCCCCTCTCTCCCCTTGTCTGGCCTCCACCTGACACACACAGCTGGTAAAGAGTGACACCTTTATTATCAACAGAGCAGAGGGGCCCTATTTATCTGGCCCATTCCCCAAATCTCCACAGCGGCAGCCGATCCATCAGTTTATCAGCACCACTTCATCAGTGTCAGCCGGGCATCCCGACACCAATCTACTGACCTGAGATCTGCGGCTCTGCCAGAGGCATCCCACTAGCAGCCTGCCTACCTGCCTGCCCCTGACTCGGCAGTTGGCGGGCACGTACGAGCGGAATGGAGAGGAATTTCTCAAGGCAGGGAAATAGTGGGCCCAAAAATACACACACTAGCACTCAAAACACACATATATGTACAGTGTGGCCTATGGGAAGTGCTGGTTGTAACATACATGCGTTCTAGATTTCCATAAGAATCTAACCTTATTCGTAGGGCTATTAAACCCCAGCTCAATCATGCAGACGTGTGCACGGCTTACACAGAAACAGTAGGACTATTAGAGGCTGCTGAGGAAGCACTGCACCCCAAAAAAGGTAGGCACATTTACCAATAGTACCAAGTATTTCATGCATCTGAATTCTTCACCAACTTTGTTTAAACTAAATAGTCAGTAGGCCTTTCAACTGGCCTTTATAGCAAAACACATGTTTCAGCTAGGATAAGGATAAACTTACTGTAAGCAACTTGATATAGCATTAGTTAATTTTACCATAATCTCTGAATTCCTAATACAGTTATTTAGTCAGGGGTTCTTCTGTATCACCAGTGGATACTATATTAGCTTCAGCTCTGGAGTTCCCAAAATGTAATGGTACGATTTTCCTATGCACTTAGGCTTTAAACCATCTCTTTTTTTTAAACTTAAAATCAGTTATTCATTTTCTATGCAAGAATTGCAGTTTTGTTAGTAGACTTTGTTCAACTGGCACACTGTTTTCCTGTAATAATATTTGCAGTAATTTTCATCTTTCTCCAGTATAAAGACCTTCATAACGTGCAGGTATTATTTCACTAATATCAGCTGTGCTCGAGACACATAGGATGAAAATGGTTATGGTATTTAGTAGACGCTTTTGTCCAAAGTGACTTAAAATAAGAGCACAATATAGCAAAATGCGTATAACAATATTGTATATCAAAGAAAAATTCACAATAATAAGTATAATAATAAAAAAATGTGCCACAACAAATACATTGGAATGATAAATAAGTAGGTTTCTTTTACTACCAAAGTACCACTCATGACAATAGTAATTTGATTGTCATGATAATTTCCATCTCTTGCAGCAGAGAAAAGACAACAGACGTTTTTTAGAGAAACAACGTGTCGAGTCCTTACATCTCAATAAGTTACATTACACCCAATGAATGGAGCCTCATTTTGAACTGTGACAGTGAGATGGAGCTCTTATTACCTGGTGATAAAAGTCACTGTCGTCAAAGATCTCTTCGTCCAGATCTTTGAGATGTGCGTTGGCCTTCAGCATGGCCTGCTCCACTGCCTGGAGGAAACAAGACGAGAGGGAAATTAAACCCACTCTGGTGATACAGAGACTCATGCTCTACACAGACAGAAACATTAGAAAGAACCAGTCTTTTATGTCACAGTTTGAAACATAACACGGTAAACTTGCACAGGTTCTCGATCTGGTTGCCAGCACAGCTTTCACACATTAGTTGGATGCCAGGTTAATGTAGTTCAAACTGTTGTCGTTGGTAAGCAGATTCTATTAAGATACATGCGGTCTCATCAAAGCACTACTTGGTGTCTTTAGCATAAGCTGTGCGTGAAGATAAACAGACGCTAGACAATAGTCCTGGTGCAATATCTGTTTTCATCTCTCCCTCCATCTCCATCTCGTTCTCTCTCTCTCTTTCGCTCGCTCTCTTCTCACCTCATTTTCAGTAGTAGGAGTCTCAACAACAGGTGTGGTGATCTCAGGCTTGCCGAGGACTCGGAACTGGGACCGCCGAGTCTGCGTGCGGCTGACCAACCTCTCCTTATCCATCAACACATGCTCAACCTGCGTTAGAATGCTCCGGTCAAATGACCCAAAGCCCTGCACAAGAGAGAGAAGAGCAAAAAGGACAGATTAGACTAACAATACCTGAGTTAATAGAAAATTAAAGCAATTAACGAAACATGTATGGAATACAAAGGTTTGAGATTTCTAGTGGCCATCACTTTTTCCACAAAAGAAAATCCTGGGTCTTACCTTGGTGGTCTTGCCCATGGTAAGGCGCGTCTTGTCGTACCACTTTTGCAGGGTGTTGTTGCGGTAGGGCTCAAAATTTGCAAAGCGCTTGGCCATGATTTCAGGGTACTCTGACATTTCCAATTTCCGCTTGGGGGGGACTCCATTTTGCGCATCCTTTGTCTTCTCCTCACCTTCATCACTTTCATCGTCTAACTCCTCATCCAGATCACTATCCTCCATGGCTTTACTGTGCATGACAAATAAAAACACTGGATTTGGGTCTGTAAAATCCCACGTCCAAAGCCATCCTAAGACCAGTACTAGCACCGATACTGAGAGCAACAAATGATGTGCCTCTTTTAAGAAAAACTCAGAATAAACAGTTAATCATGCCTTAATGCCATAGTAGACCACTTGGTTATTGGTCAGGCTTGTAGTACCTCTTGCTGTCTGCACTCCATGCCTTGCCCTGAGCGATGGGCCTGGTCTCCACATTCTGGTGCAGGAGAAGGTCCTGGAGATCAAGCAGAGACCTCTGTAAGGCCTTCAACGCTTTATGACCTGGGACATTTGAAGGGAGATTATAACAACTTAAACATTGCAGACATCTTCATTATCATCTCATCTTCTTTCTGCAATTCAAGTTTATGCAGAGAAAAACAAGAGTGAAAACCCACATACAGTCTTCATTTTGATGTCAGCATAACCCAACACCAGCCCTTGACAATGGCAATGTGCTCAGGCTGTACTTCACACGTTCTCCGCCACCTACAACTCACACATTCTTTCAGCACCTTCGTCAGTGCGTAAGTCACAACACACAATGCAAATGTGGACCAATCCGGACTGCGTTTCCCAGAAGACTCATTGAGCAACCACCAGAGTAACCGTGGAGAGAGGGTGCTTAAAATGATCGAGACCATCATTTAACGATGGAAGATGTTCAAACAACGCTTTCGGAAAAACCCACCGCGGCAGGGACAATAAACAATGGGAAAAACTGTACACAGATAAACCAACAGACTCAGTAACTGTTCCAGGCCACCAACCCCCCCTGTCTCCTTGTCTCCGGTAATGAATGCTATGCTTTCCTATAGCTGCATTAGGTAGACCTAATCAACGACTTGATAATTTCTCTATTGATGATTTGAGCAACGCTATTCAACACTCGATCACCACACTCCCTCCTATTCACAATCCCCCATCAATTAAAGCACGTTTGTCACTTCAAACATTTCTAATAACCCTTGAGCGAAAGTACACCACCTCCTCCCATTTGACGTGTCAGCATTTATTAAGTTCCCATATTTAATGTGGGACCATTACGATTCAGCCCCTGACTGCCTTCCATGGCAGGAGAGAGGGTGGGTACAGAACACACACACACACACACACACTAGTCCTGCCATCTTCAACACTAATCAAAAGTACACTGGCACAGCCAACCTCCCTCCCTCCTGCTCATAATGCGCGCTGCTAAAGATTCAGGAGGAAGGCTGCACATCAATCACTCGCTTCCCTTTTATACCTACGCAATAAATATGTAAATGAAGACGAGCCAGGCCTCTGCAAGCTTTCAGATCTGCTCCCGTTTAAAAAAAAAAAAAGAAGAAAAAAATGGAAAGACATGGAGGGGGGTGGAGGACGGCGGAGGGGGACACAAAAGTATTAATTGCCCGTGGCCAGAAGAATCCTATTAACTGCGGCGGTTATAAAACTGCCAGTGATTTTCACCAAGGTGGGGAGCAGTGGAGGTGGGATCACCTTTAACATTAACTCACCACAACAGTCAAATGTTTAGCAATAGTCATCCCCCCACCCTGCAAAATTATCTACAGAGGTCTTCCCAAAACAAACTGAACCCTATGTGCCCTGAACGCACAGGTAAATGGCTTACATCTTTGAAGCCAATTCCAACGTTTGAAAAATTACACTGGTAAGCACGTATGTGTCACAGGGAATGGAATACATTCACTGCGGTTACATGTATTCAAATTTCTGGCTTTAGAATAGATATGAACAACGGTAGCAGGTGCCCGCTTGTAAACATTCCACATTTGATTTAAACAGAGGCGGCCAATGATTCGAAAAATATAAAATCAGCTTTTCTCCATAGAGACAGTGGCCCACGGTCTGAGTTATGTGTGGGTGCCTATTTGACTTTTGTCTCTACAATATGTATTTAAAAAAGAAAAAAACATGAGACAACCAAGCTGCATGCCTTCCAAAAATCACAGAGAGCAAGCCCATACAGTGTGATGCCGTGCAGCTAACAGATGTACTGGAGAACAGAACCAAGTCTTTTTTATATATGTGACAAAACTAAAAATAAGACATCACTCACTGTTCTTTAGGGCTCCTGAAAACTCTGCACCTCCCTTGTTTTTAAACTCTGGGAAGGTCTGTGGCTGTGGAAGCTCATTGGCTGTGGCCAGAGCTTTCTGAATCTTGATTCTTCCCTCCAGAAGCTGATCCCAAAGAGCTGTAGAACGAGAAAGCAAGATTGAGTGTCACTGAGGATTCACTGAAGGAGTCCTTCTAGTTATATAAGAGACTGAAGACAGTAAGACATACCCAGCTGATTTTTCACAGCCATTCCCTTTTGCACTTCTTCAGCAACCTTCTCTTTAGAAAATGTCATCACAGCATCAGCATCTTCCATATCATCCTCGTCGTCATCTTCCTCATCATCATCATCATCCTCCTCTTCCGAATCCCCAGCACTGTCTCCATCTTCATCTCCGCTATCTCCTTCTTCTTCACTCACTCCAAGATCATCCATTCCCTCAGTAAGTTTGCGAAAATCTGTCTCTTTTGGAAATGTGATCTCAGTACTTTTCAGTTTTGTGGCCAGCTTTCCCTTCACCGGGGCATCCTCATCACTGTTTATACTTTCTTCATGATCCTCTTCCTCCTCTTCTCCCATATCCTCCTCATCATCATCATCCGCAAGGTCATCTTCCAATTCATCACTGTCACCACCTTCATCACCATCCTCCTCCTCCTCATCTGCATTGCATAAAAACCACATTCAATTTTGTTACCATCACTGAGATCTTCACAATAAATTAGAAATTAAAAACAAGAGAGAACTCAAAACATCTCCATACTTAAAGGCAGAGCACATTTCATATTTCAATACTAACTAACTTTAAGCATAAACTGATAAGTGTAGAACAATTAGCAAGTACGTTTTTCCCTACATTTAATTACATCTGATAAAAACATGGATGTGATTAAGACTGCACGCTTACCTGATCCTGCAACTAGTTTCTGCAGTTCTTTACGAGATGTCGCCTTTCCTGCATAACGCCGATCAGTTTCCTCCAATATGTGAGTACTACGCTTTCTAAGACCAACAACTGAAGTGTGGTCATCTTCTTCATTACCCTCGTCGAACTTCTCTGTCACCTTGGCTTTGGTGGCTGCAAAAGTGAGGAAAACATCTGGATGAATGTCACAGCATTTAGCGTATTAGGAATGGAGGGTGTTAGATTTAAACTGCTGTGCCAAAGCTGTTACACAATTTAAAAGGACATGAACGTTGCAAAACAGTTCGAGCCAACTGAAGGAATACATGTGAGCATTCAGAAGGTGTACTCTTCTGTTTATTTAAACCATCTTACACACACACACACACAGACAGACAGACAGACAGACAGACAGACAGACAGACAGACAGACAGACAGACACACAGACACACACACACACACACACACACACACACACACACACACACACACACACACACACACACACACACACACACACACACACACCTCAACAACTTTACTTTCATTGACAATGACGGACACCCGAGCCTTGTTTACGTTCTTCTAACAAGCTAGCTAATGTTCGCTGGCTATCTAGTGTTCAAATCGGTGCACTACCGACTGCATATAGCCGACACTCAGAAAAGAAGTGTACAGGTGGTGTAAAATATCAGGATTTGCCAAAATAGCCCAACTAGGTTTGCTCTCTCCTGTGCCCTTCTAGCTGATTATGTCCATGCTAACACGTACACACATGCCACACGCCATGCCTGTGGAGTTGATGCAGCATGGTGGACCATCAAACGGATATATCTCTATATATTTTTAAAAACAGTACTACCGAATAGCTAGTTTCTATCGTATATAGAATCTTACCCTCATCTTCGTCGTCCTCTGGATCCGTGAACTTAGGTAATGGGTTTAATAGATCTTCTAACTGTTGCGATATAGAGGAAGCCATCTTCGTCTTCTCCAGATTGAGAAGGCTTCACTATGCAACTTCTTTGCGCATTTTCGCCACCAACTGGAGTGGAGTGTACAATGCAGTGGCCCATTAGACAAGCTTCCATGGTAGTCTCTTTTTCTGCGATAGTAGCCTAGATACAAAATAACATCAGAATAGAATACCACAGCTTGTTTTTGCAGTCGTTAGCCACCTCAGCTACGAGTTATACTACTCTTTTAATAAGTCTATAACATGGCATAGGTTTAGGTAACACTAACGATGTTCAGACTCCTCGTAGCCAACGCTTTGGTCTTTGAATTCTTTATCTCAGGTAGGCCAGCTCTTCATCCAAAGCGTGAGCATGTTTTTGAGGCTTTTATTTCCTGCACATTTTCCCTGTATTTCGGTTAAAAATCAATCAGCCGTGACAAATGTAGTATACCACCGTGCAGCTAACCTGTTTGTGCGTTTAGAAAAATAACCCCTAAACCCAGTAGACCTAGGCTACTGTATTATTTTTAATTGGTTAAATAAAAAGGACCTTGTAGCAATGCAGTAACATAGGGTGATTTCAATTTAGCGTTGGCCTTAAGAGAATTTCAAACATTCTATTGATCTAATTTCTTTACACCTATTTAAGCCTTTTTCTTTTGATGCAATTATATATGACATAAGCACGAACATTATTAGAAAAAAAGAAAACATATAATCAATATTAAACTAAAATGTTTATTAAACCGGCTCATACTGTAGTAGCTGATAGCATCAGTATGTGGAGAATTAAAAAAAAAAATGTTGACATTTCCAAAATCTTCGTGCTTTATTTACTATCAGCCATAGACTGGTGACCTTGAAATAAAAAAGGAACAAACTGTGTAAAAAAAAAACTCATAATTTATTGTGCTGCAGTTTTTGGTGTCTGTCTGATATTTGCCCTCCCCTGGTATTATATTCACATACTAGCATAGTGAAATCATACAACCAAAATTACAAGTAAGCCTAGAACACATACAAAAGTTTGGTTGGTGCTTGAAACATTCCCCAGTGGCAAGAGGCCATTAGCAATACTAATATGTCCAACCCCTGAAGAGAATGCTCGTAAACAACAGTTCATGTCAACTACACAGCATAGCTGAGACATTTTAGAAGGTAGACTTCATTTTACAATTCAAGTTGTTTGATCATAAATAAAGGGTTTACAGTTCTCTGAAAGACATCCATGTGAAGGCGAAACGTCTGAGATTTTGGTGGACTAAACAAAAAAAGGATTTACAGACATGGTACAGTATGGTCAGTCCTAAGGACTGTGTGTTGGTTTTCAAGTGTCAGTCTTTATTGTTAGTCAGCAAAGTCTCGTGCGCATTAATGTCATTTATAAGACACCTAAGCTGCCTAACCAGTATTACATCCAACCTTTAAAGTCTGCAACAGCCTCCATCACATGCCTTTGTTAAATGCAAATCCATAGACCATTAACCAGCAAAGGACTACAGTATAGTTCCATTGTTGCGAGCTGCAACAATTAAGTCTTTATTACAGAAACACATCATATAAATACAACAATCAAGATGGTGGATAAAATGGCCAGCTTGTAATAATTTCTCTAATGAATAAATACAAATAATTAATTAATGACATAAATAATAAATAATCACATAAATAAATCTGAATATTTAAATAACAACAGAACAATAAAAATAGTCCAGGCCCTATGTTCTGGGCCAGTGTAGAGTGCCATTGCCTTTCTTCTTCTTCTTCTTCTTCTTCTTCTTCTTGCTCTGTGTGCATCCCCGGCTACCAGACAGTGCCTTCGCTCATCTCTGAGGACGTGTGTGAGAGCTGGTTGCTGTACCCGCTGCCGTTAAGAGACAGGGACGTGAAGGGCGTGCCAGGGCCACACATCTCACTGGAGATGCTCTGCATGGAAGCGGGGCCGCTGGGCTCCGGACTTGGCGAGTCCCTGGCATGCTGCGAGATGATGTCTGTGTAGCACGACACGTCACCGGACGGATGGTGCCCAGGGTGTTGGTGCTCCATGCTCCCCAGAGGGGTGCCCGCGGGGCCCGAGGAGGGTGCGTAGCCCAGGTCCCCCGGGGTCTGTGCTTGTGATGATGGGGGACCCTGAGGGTAGTATTCGTAATTAGCCCCGGGGCCGTAGTACTCACCTTGATAATCTGTGGAGATGAAAAGAGTGTCAAATTAAGAGGGGAATAATTGTATGGAAGCTGATTTTGGGGGTAGCCAGTGTTTTCCAAGCCAAACTGTGTACACAATTGCAATTTCAGGCTACTTTATCAGCTTATAGGCATGGAGATGACAGATAAAAACAACATAGAAAATCACATTGTACAAATAAAGGACTTCATTTGGGATTTCTTAATTGGGAATTAAATTAATTAACAGATGGTTTAATTTAAAAGTTATGCCCATGTAAAGCATTAGCCACAAGTGCAGTGTTTATAATTAAAAATAGGCAGGAGTAAACTCAGGTAGACTAATTATGTTCGATTTTATTGGTTCGTTTTTATAAGCTATTTGAGGTGAAAATGGCTGCTGAAACTCGCCAGCCTCAAATGGCACTGAACCATTTAAATACATATATAATACCATTGTGTAGCATTATTGCAAGTGTCAATGTACGACTGGGAAAAAATGCAGCATACCTCCGTAAGAATAATGTGCGTTCGGCATGAGTTCACCAGGCTCTAACCGGTCCATCAACGTCCGCATCCTTCGAGGACTGCGGAAAAAAAGATGCCTCCTGGTACTCAAAGCACTGAGCTGCTTCATTCGTCGTTCTTTTGATCTCCTGTTCTGGAACCAAACCTGTGTTTCCAAAGAAAGAAAGAAAGAAAATGGTATGAATAGAGAACCCCCAAACGAGACAGAAATATAAGCACATGAAGCCTCAAATAGAAAACAACGAACGTGTAATTTGCGTTTTGAAAGAAGGATAAAACGATCAAAACATAAGTCTACGCATACATAGGCCTATATAAGTCAAGTAATGTCAGAAGAACACATATCAGGGTAGTTTGTGCGTCACGTTTATAGTCACATTGTTCTCTCTTGATATTAAGGCTAGTCTATTCATTCTTTAGCCTTGTCCTTTTTTTCTTCAGCTTGAAGCAGGTCTGAATTGATGCGAGATTTTAGCCCATTATGTGGAGCTAGAGAGGACACACAGGACTGAAGTTAATTTGTATAAACCTGACGAGATTACGCTAACAATCCCAGATCGACATTCGATAGGCTTTTACTCCTACTGACATCAGGCAAGGACCAGAATGAATAAACCAGTGTCACCCTTGACGATAGGTTGGGCGTCTGACGTCCAATCAGCATCCAATCTACATTTTCAAGGTTATTTGGGCAAAATGACTTATCAGGTAAATGCAACAGCAACCCATCAGTTTCAGCACGGCCTGTGCGAGTGGGTTGCGAAAATTAGGTGTCATATCTCACGTCGTTTTCATGACAACATATTAAAAAGCAGGTTCCTCTATGCTAGGAACGTCAGCACGCAGCCTAGCACACATTTTAACGTAACTGTTTTCTACAATGACCAACATAGGCCTATAGGTTGGTGTGGAAAACCCATTGATGTAATTTCATATCTCTGATTAATGGTCAATCCAGTAGGCCAATGTCTTGAAAACACATACTGACAATGTAGTCCTTTGGCAAACGAAGGATGTCGGTAGACTAAATAGCCTTGCCTGAATAACTCTCATGTTGAGTCCAGTTTCCTGCGCGAGCTGCTCTCGAATGTGCCTGGTAGGCTTTGGTGTGGCCGTAAAAGCAGCTTTTAGGGTCTCGAGCTGTTTTGCTTTGATGGTGGTTCGAGGCCCTCGTCGTTTTGTTCCCGTGTTCTGTTCTTCGTTCTCATTGTTGCAGGGTTCCTTGTCTGATAAATGTCCTATTTCAGAGTCCTTCCCGTCATCTTGTGGATCTTGGGAGTCTGGGGATAGGCTTGGGTCACTGCATGTCGTAACTGGTATATGAAACAAAATGTATTATTATTTTTTGACTTTTTCCCATTTTTTTTTTCATGCACAAATACGTTATAGTGAGCATATACGACACGTTACTTTAAGCATGTCTTCCAAATCTATTCCTCATTCTAAATACCATAATTGTCTCTAGCCTAGACTAGAATGAAAAGAATACAACTGCAATAAATGTACAATAATAATAACAACAACAACAACATTATTATTATGATTTTTAATAATAATAACAATAATAATCATACGGGTGCTCGCTTTTGTGTCCCTCAATTTGTAATTTAGACAGACAATTTTCTAATGTATTTTCACATAGTGTTTTAGCAATGGCAACATGTAGGATGATTTTTCTTTTAGGCCATGGCAAAAAAAATGGAAATCGTTTTGGCTAATGCCTTTCTATTATTCAGGTGAAAACAGACCACGTGTGGTCTAGACTACAATGATTATTATTATTTGAGGTTAATAAACCAATTTTCGTAGATCAAGGTATAGTGTCTTTTAATTTGATTTTCTATGGCTTACCTGAGAGAAGGGTGGTTTCTTTGCCGATGCTGCTACTCAAGTAGTCCTCTTTACACATGAATTTATAATCATCTAAGATGTATAATTCTTCGCCCGTTGAAAGCTGTTTGTTGCATATTATGCAGGTGAAACAGTTCAAGTGAAAAACTTTGTTCCTTGCTTTGCGAACCAAATCGTTGGGCAAGATTCCTTGTGCACAACCTCCACATTTGGTTCCATATCTCCTGCAAGATATTTCAGAAATATCACAATTACAAAGGGCTTTCAAACGTAACAAAAAGACAATGAGAAAAGGGCGGACGCAAATATTACAGCCACAGCAAGAGATTCCCCGATGCTCTACATGTTAACAAATGTTAATAATTAAACAAAGCCTACAGATTGTCATCATTGTTTTACCACGATTTAACAAAACAGTTGAGATCACCATGCGGTCCTCAATATTTGCAGTACATTGCGGGGTGCATTCATTTGTTGTTTCAAAACATTTGTGTTTTTTTTTTAATAAGTTTACTCTAGCCTATATCCTATTAAATCTAACAAATGATTCTAACACTCGAGATAAGGGAAACCATTGTAACTCTGCATTTATGCAAATGTAGTCATTCAAAGTTCGCAAATGTGTGCTGACTGGGTGTCTGTGATTGCTGTCTGCTGGCTTTCACTGCTAACCGATTCATTATTCAAATCCACTTATCACGTTTTCATTTGAGTTTTGGCAAACAAGCGGGTCTGCACGCTAAGATTGAGCCGAGGCGGGACACACTTCTGTCAAGACGACCTGGCATAATTCTCCTCCCCGCGGTTCGCCTGGCAGCCGTGGCTTGTAAACAATGGACTATTTCTCGAATCTGTGTTGTAACACGTTGATGTGTGTCTTTAATGTATCAGCTTTCGCATAGCATCAGCAGTGTCTTAAAATGGGGAGCAGTGAGGTCCCTTGACTCACACTAGTGTGCAGACAATTTAACAATTTGTTGAAATTTTTGCAACGCGAACGCGCGCGCGGTGTTTGTGTGTGTGTGTAACTGTGTGTGTGTGTGTGTGTGTGTGTGTGTGTGTGTGTGTGTGTGTGTGTAAAACCTCCAGGTACGTACCTAAAGAAATCATTCTTGCAGTAGAGTCTCCCCTCTCTAGAGAAGCATTTTTCTGTTAAACTGCATTTACATTCACAACACTGTACGCACTTGGCGTGCCAAGCTCTGTCCAGAACATTGAGTAAAAATCGGTCCAGGATAGGCCTCTCGCACCCAGCACAATGCACCATGTTGCACAGTCTATGTTTCGCCTGAGATGTCTTAAATGACGGTGTACTCTGGCCTTTGAAGTTCTTCCGTCACCTTATGAAGTCTCCGTCCAAAATCAAGGAAATGAGGTTCATTCAAATTATTCAGTCTGTATATCCACCTTGTTTAAATCCCCTCCGGTAGAAATACGCACAGTTGATTTGAAGACATATGGCAGGATGTCAATCGAACGAACTCAGAAGTTCCAGTTTATGAAAAAAAGACATGGAATTTAAAAACATGTGATCCCCAGATATCCAGTGCAGAGCATAGGCACGTGATCTACAGAATTGTTTCAGCTTCAAGGATGCTCAAGTCACCGACGTTGTCACCGACAAAAGAAAAACGTCAGGGCATAATTCCAGGTAATGATGGTATAAAAAACAAAAACTTGAAATGCATGTAAATCATCCAAAATCAGGGCTTCGATTCCCAAGAGCTCAGCAGTGGCTCCATGGGCCTCGGTCTCTCTCCTCGTGTCTTGGGTGGTCAAATCTCTGAAATTCTTCCTGGAGGGAGCAGGTTAGCCTTATGCTGAGCAGCATAACGTCATAGAACTGGAGAACCAATCAGGTGACGCTGCCCAAGTGACAATTACCATCCTTTGAGCGGTTTGCGGTACACCGTTTAGAGCGCAGGATAGGAACACGCGCAGTCCCTAAAATTATTGTATCGAAAAAATATGAAATAACAAGACAGTTGTAGGTTATTGGACAATGGCAAGACATAATTCAGCACAGGTTCCAAAGAATGTACGGACTATGTTTTTCATTTTTTTAATAAGCCTAAATAGCCTAATTGTAGGCCTATGAAGCCTTCTTTTTTATGTGCGTTGCAAGCAGTTTTTC
This sequence comes from Sprattus sprattus, assembly GCF_963457725.1. Taxonomy (NCBI): domain Eukaryota; kingdom Metazoa; phylum Chordata; class Actinopteri; order Clupeiformes; family Clupeidae; genus Sprattus; species Sprattus sprattus. The sequence goes on along the minus strand of NC_137920.1, from coordinate 54,844,642 downwards.
TTTATGCATACAGGAAATCTCTTGAAAAGGGAGCTCTGATGTGCGGTATCTCTAATGCATCAGCAAAATGTGCTTTCGCTCAATTTTGTTTCGCTGTGACTCCGGATTCAGAGGAAATATTCAACTCAGTGAATGGCATAAGTCGGTGATTTTTTTTCCAGCTTGTAGTGTAATAGCCTACTACAATACTACTACAGCATAGGCCTACATTATGCGGAGTCGTCTAACACTTAACAGACAATTATCTTTCTTTCAGTTTGTTGCAGGAGCCTGATACCATGGTGAGGACCCAGACGACGCGACGTGTAAAGATCACCACGCGTAGGCTATATATTGGACTTATAAATGCCTGTTGTCTAAAGTTCAGGAGTCATTAAAACAGAAGTCATCTTTCAGTCGGCACCGGGTATGCTGCGTTAAAGTAGCCTGCAATAATGGAATCTTGCTGATTTACTCTGGACAGAAACAACCCTCTGTCATTCAGTAATCGGCAGAATATACTTTATTCAGCCATAGTCTTAATAATGCGTCAACAAAAACAAATAGAATTATCAGACCGGTAAAACTATAATAAATCTAAACCTGCAAAAGTCCTGAGCAAAATAGTGTCCACATCTCCAGACTGCATCATTACCCAGTGCAAAGGTAACTGTCTTTTAAGGGATGTGTTTATAAGCATCTATTTTATATGTGACTATATTTTTTAAATAGTGTGTTATGTAATCTGTTGAATTGGTGGCAATTTCTAGACAGGACAAACAGCAACTCAAACCATTAACTGCCCCACGTGGATGTAAACCGGCAAGAAGTGAATTTCAGAACTATGCCTAATGAAAACAAAACAAAGGGTTTTTCTAGTAGCCTAATTGAATAAAATTAACCTTCATACCGTGTTGTCAGCCTGTCTACATCCAGTCACTAGGCTATTTATCCAAAAAGTATAAAAACAGATAAAAACGACAGTAACGGCTTTTATGCTTCTGGGATGTCCTATAGCACTCTCAACATTTTCGACGAATTAAAGCTAAATAAGTACCACAAATTGTTTGGAAAACAACAGCCATCATTTCCACCTGAGATTAATGTCTTTTCTTCTCATATACCTCTGTAAGGGTGAGAGGCCATGGATCACTAATGATTATAATATAATGTCTGGCGTGAGACACTGCCTCAGAGATATTATCTCACAGCGGGTGCATATGGGACAATCTGTGAGGGTGGAAAGACGGAGATAGCGGATTGTCTACCCCACAGAATCCGACCAGCCTCAGTCCTGTTCACCCCTGATATCAATAGCCTGGGGACACGTCTCTGAACAATAGATAGAGCAGACGGGATTAGAAATATCTCTAGTTTCGTTTGTGACCAAATGTTTTAGGGCCTAAGTGGTAAGAAAATAAATGGAAACACCATTTTGCTTTGAAGGCTATGGAAGGTGATACAGGGTTGTTTTGTGTTGTTGTTATTATTATTATAACATCATTATAAAACGACAAAATAATGATGATGGTAATAATAATAATAATACGTTTTTTGAATAAATGACTATTCTATTATGGAAATGTCATCTGTAATGAAAAAAAAAGCAGCATATAAAGATCCCCATGCAGAGAGAGTATCCTACATATCAGCCGAATAAAATGTTTGTCCCCTTGGAACTGCAGGCTACATATTGCCTACACTCTTCAACAACGCCTCTCCTGAAGTGATGTCTGCGGTAGAAGTAGCTAGGTCTACATTGAAGTAGCAGTCACCTAAGTATGCTGAAATGCCATTTTCCTCAACCCAACAGTGATAGTCATCTTGAGCTCAGCTGATTTAATTTAGAAAATGTGTTGCTAAAAGGCAACATTTAAACCTGACTGTATTGAATCAATTGGGGCTCCGTTCTGAGCTGAAGGACGGGCTTCATTGTATTGCCCATAGATCAGAGGAGAGACGACACTATATTTTCGCGGGTAGAGTGTAGTTCACCTGTGCCTCACAGTTTTATGTCCGGAATGTGTCAAGCGGATGAAATATGATGCTAATACGGAGAAGGGGGAAAGCTGTCGACTTGATAGTGCATGCGTCATAGACTTCTAGAAAGTAAAGGCTCCAGCGGATAAAGAAAAAAAAACATGTTTCGTCCTGCAACTCAAATCTACAAAAAATATTTACATCTACATTTTACATTTAGTCATTTAGCAGACGCTTTTGTCCAAAGCGACGTACAAGGGAGAACAATCAAGCTAAGAGCATTAAAAAACCTGGTGGAACAATAAATATTGCTTATAAAACGACATAGAAAGAATAAAAAAAAGAAGTGCAGGCCTGTTGCTGCTTAAGTGCAGGTTGAGCCAAGGTGCCAGTTTAGGAAGAGAGGTGCTCTTTGAAGAGTTGGGTCTTCAAGAGTTTCTTAAAGGTAGGGAGGGACGCTCCTGCTCTGGTAGTGCTAGGCAGGTCGTTCCACCAACGTGGAACTACAACTGAGAATAGTCTGGATTGCCTTGCTTGCACTGGGGGCAGTGCCAGACTACGCTCACGGGATGAGCGCAGCGTCCTGGGTGTGACATTTGCCCTTACAAGAGCATTTAGGTAGGTGGGAGCAGACCCAGTAAGCACTTTGTAGGCAAGCATAAGTGACTTGAATTTGATGCGAGCAGCTACTGGCAGCCAGTGGAGCTCAGTGAGTAGCGGGGTGACATGTGCCCTCTTTGGTTGGTTGAACACCAGGCGCGCCGCTGCGTTCTGGATCATCTGTAGTGGTTTTACCACGCATGCCGGCAGGCCTATGTTTGCCATGGAGTTTTCCGCCTGTCTGAAGATGAAAACTTTACTCGGGGCACGTTTCCTAAACAAGGACAGAGGTTAGCATTGAACTTATATGGTAGGGTGCATCTCAAATTCCTCCTGAAGTACGATGGTTTAGCCAAACTTTCGTACCAACATCCTACTATGTTCGTTTGAACCATGGCCGGGTTTCCCAATAACAATTTATAACGGCTACGAGTGTCCTTTAATGGTTCTGAGAACGTTTTTACACACGCTTCCCCATCAAGCACGTAAGGCGAATGCCCGGTCTGCTGTTAAGTAGTAGGCTAGGCTTACTTAACGGACGCTGTCCATGTAAACAGTGCTGAAATGTCACCTAAATTGGTGATATCGGATGACGTCAGCTGCTGCCTTCTGAACTAAGGGCCTACATGCTAATTGACTTAAAGGCGAATGAACTTTAACATCTTCATATCTAACAACAGTAAGCACCCCAAACACACACATAATGCTAACGATTTAAAATAGGCTTATATTAAACCGTAATCAGATTTGTTTGTTTTGTGTCAACAGTAGGCCTACTCAAGACGTCCAACATAAGCCTGGTCTTTGCCACTTGCAAGTGTCCTACAGTAGGCTACGTGCCATGCTGCCCGAACTGGAGTGCTTTTGGGGTATCCTATAAGAAGGAATTTAAGGATCAGGAAGATGTCCAGAAAAATAGTGAGGAAATAAGTAAATAAATATAGGCCTATGACTGATTTTGGCACAACATGGTTTTGAAGGCTTGTTCGTTATTCCACACTTACCGTTTTTTATTTACCTCATTTTTATTGAATTCATTAGGCTATTACGTTTTTTTTTCTCTGATGGAACTTCGTTCCCCAAGATCTTTCACTCTCTGCACCAACTTGTGAGCCAGGCCTAGGCCCTACTGAATGTAAGCTATACAATATGCCCGCCCTCAGAAAAACGAGGGGGGAAAAGATAAGCCTAGACAAATGGAATCAGTAACGACTCTGCCAATGTCTCATTAAACTTTGCCAATTTCGTGTCCATAGTTGAATCATGTTTCTGAGAGCTTAAAATAGCTAAATGAGAAAAAAGCTAGAAGGTGAATGGCAACAATTAAATTATTTGTAAGAGGGATTCTACTAAGGCTTAAGATGCTTTTGGGAAACCCGGCCAACGTTAGTTAGTAGTTTGAACCTATAATGACAGTGTAGCACGTGGACTCGCACACCTGTGTTTTTTTTTTTTTTTTTTGTTTTTTTGATAAGGAGCAAATCATTGAGACTTGGGATACTTACATTGTATCCATACATATCATCTAGCAGATGAATGTGTTTATATAGGCTTACCGCGTATAATTGCTGTCTGAATTCCGTTGACTTAACTTAACGTATCCACATTGAACTCTCTATTCTTGTATTTACAAAAAACACTACAGCGTCGTCAGTTCTGTGGCGCAGTAGGCTGATAGCTTACACGTTGTGTCTTATGCCTGAAGTGTAGCCTAGCCTGCTTTCGTAGCAACTGTTTGAAATCCAGCCTGAAGTAACTCTTAATGTGGATACTTATCATTCTTATTCTCTGTTACTAGGTCTAACTACTAACACCATATTCCTTCCCTACAATAAGAGTATATTAATATTTTAGGTTAGGCCTATATCAACTGACTGAGAAGCTCAGTTGCAGCTCGTATTATTGTCTTCAGGTGTGTGAATTCACCACGCATGCTCACTTCTGCAAGTGGGCCTTTTGATCATGTTTTGCTTACGGCAATTATAAGTAGGGTTTTATGGTGGTTAACAATGTCAAATATCAACTAACGGGGATACAATAGAAATGATAAAACTGGACACCAACAACGATCACCAGTGACGTCTTAGACATGAAGTAGGCTATCTGGAACTAAGCTTCTGACCACAGGTCGAGAGCTGTAGCCTAGTTCTAACTATACAACTTCACGACCGTGTTTGCTAACGTTCGGTTAAACTATGGTTCTGGGATAACACCTGTGGCGCATAACAATGGTTCGAAGGCTACTATATAGCCTAAGTTACCAACGTAGGCAGATAGTTTGAACTATGTTTTTAGAAAACATTACCCCTGTTCCTGTAGCTTGCATTCCTTCTGTTCGGATTTGAAGGACTGTTTGAGTAACCCACGAACCAGTCAGGATTCCTCTGTTTGTTTTGGCTTCAAAGCCCTCTCATTAACGTGTGTTAATTGCAGTTAATTGGCTCTAACGAGATGCGAAGGCAACCCAGTGGGACCACACAAATAATTTGTAGAAACCACAATTAATTATCATATGCTAATTAACAGTAGTTAACACAGATTAGGATGCACTTGGATGGGGAAAGTTTCATACAGTTAAAACAGAATAAAAGTGAATTCTTAATTGTGAAACAAACAGAGGGGAAAGTCTGGCTAAACCCCTAGTAAACAGGTTATGTCCACCCTAAAGAATCAGAGGCCAATTCCGCATCCTCTCTTTTGATATGATGAATAGATCCTATCACTGACCATCTACAAATATAATCCAAGCTATAATAATTGTTTGGTTTGGTGGACAGGACTAGAAGAAGAGAGTGTGAGTATTGAGAGAATTGGAAATCAAGCTATTTTAAAATCTTTTATTTTACCAAAATTCTTAACATGTGCCTGACACAAGATGGCTTTTTCATTAGGTCCCGTGTCTGACTGTATGAGCTCTCGAGCTCTCGAGATACTAGGATTTGGGGGGGGGGAGGCAGGGCAGGGGGATGCCTTGCAGCAAGACAGAGAGAGACATCTCCATGGCAACCGTGTGTCAGGTAGGGGCTTGAGGTTCAGCTGGCCCTAGTGGGTCCAGAAGGAGAGGGAGTTGTGAGCCAGAAAAGGGCTTTTTGTCTCTGCACACTCGACAAACAAAGGCTCGTCCGTCTCTGCGGTTTCACACCACATTGTGCTCATTCAGACGCAGGCTGCTCACGGCGTGGACATGGGACAGCTGACAGCCTCTCAAAGGACAATGTCTCGATGTGCTCACACTTGCAATCGCTGGATTTGCCAGCACAAGTCACCAGTTGTGACAGCCACATTACTCTTACTGACATTTGTCACGTTTGTATGTTTCTATTATCACTTGGTTGCAGGCCTGCTAATGCCATTGAAGGAAACATGACCACATTTGTTAATTGTGATCCTGAAAGGTGACTTCCCTTTGATAGTTTTTGAATGGGACATAATGTGGGGAAGCCTAGAGAAATAATTCATGTTGAACACAGATTCAAGTGCAAGTCAGGAGCAACTTGGCAGGCACAGCATTTAGCAAAGATCCAGCCAAGATTCCAAAGGCCGCAGGAAAGGTCAAAAGCAGTTTTTTGTAAAAACCCTACCTTCATTGTGCCACCGTGGCTCATGCCGTATAGTATTTGCTTGTTGTATTGCTATTGTGAGTTCATCAATTCAACAGGTTGACATGGGAATCTTTGCTGTTGACAGACCTGTGCTCGTCGCCACCCACAGCAGTGCATTAAAACAGATTCACGGACAGAAGGGGACGAACAGATAGCACTCAACACCTGCTTCCAAATGCCATCACCCAACTTTGCACGGATGTTGTAGAGTGCAGCCAGTGCCAGTCCACACGCTGACAATAAGGAGAGGCTTAGCTGTAATCCGTATTGACTGCTGCTTGCTTCATCTGCCAATTTATATCATGGATTTGTCTGACTCAGTGATGCGCCTGCATCAAGCCACCCCTGTGTAAGAGCATTAGGTCGCTCAGTCTATGTCATTATTCGGCATTTGCTTACACTTCATCAGGAAGGTGAAAGAAAGGAACTATTTACACAGGGAACACCCCCCTCACACCAATCCCGATATTATTTAATTAGGTTAATTAGTAAGGTACTTTCTCAGTTTGTCAGTCTTTTCTTACAGGGTTAAAGTGCAAAGTGGACGTAAAAGAAACGCAAGACCCTGTGTCGTTTCAAATATTTTTGAAGCATTTGAAACAAACTCTTTTTAATGTGGTCTTAAAGTGTCCACCAGCTACTCCAGCAGATCATGCATGTGAATGTATGGCAGGTCTTTGACATCAATGGGAGACAAGAGACACAGTCTGAGCATGAGGAGCACGTGGAGGACAGAAAGAGTGAGAGAAAGGTAGAACCAAATAAAAGAGAGTGTGATGTGTGAGAGCGACAGAAAATGAGAGAGAGAAAGAGAGAACGAGAGAGGGGGGGGGGAGGCTGTGACAGAGCTTATTTGCCAGGCTCGGGGGTAAAAGCAGAGGGATGTTGGCAGAGGGAAGGCCCAGGGGAGCTGGTTCCTGGGGCCCACTCATGATGGAGATTGATGGAGGCGGGCCTCAGACGCCCCTGACGCTCAGCCAAATTAAAAGACTATTTTGTCAGGGTTGTAAAAAAAGAGAGGAGAATAGTAAAGAGGACCGCTGCGCTTACCCCCCCCCCCCCTCCCCCTCCCTTCTCATGCTCTCCACCTCTCTCCCTCCTTTCCTCTCTTTTGTTTGTCTCTTTAGTGCCATCAATCCCTGAGGGATGAGAGTCGTTACACGCCTTTCACTCATACAAACACACATGCTGTGGCCTCTGTGTGTGTGTGCGTGTGTGTGTGTGTGTGTGTGTGTGTGTGTGTGTGTGTGTGTGTGTGTGTGTGTGTGTGTGTGTGTGTGTGTGTGTGTGTGTGTGAGTGTGTGTGAGTGTGTGTGTGTGTGTTCATCTCAGAAAATCTTAATGTAGAAATAAACTCAAAATAGTTTATGGCTAAGCACGGGACATGCTTACACTCTAAAGCTATGTCAGCATGTTTAATATCTTGGAAATAAAAGAAGAAGAAATAAGAAATAAAAAATACAAAGTATGGCGTTCAGATTCTTTTGGAAAAGCTCTTCATGGAAATGTCCACATTGTGGAGATCAACTTGAGAATTCTGCGGAACAGCCTTGGATACGTTGCCAGGGGCTGAGGGCTTGACTGTGTCCCAGCCACCTAATTATTTGGCCATGATTTGCCAATAATTTATCCTCGATTTGAATTTAATTGACCTGAAGACCTGATGATGCTCCCACTTCCAAATATAATACCCCTTTTGCTGAGAATTTGGCACTGTGGGCTCGAGGCAGCCACCCACACACACACGCGCACACACACACAAAAAGACACACACGCGCACACACACACACACAAAGAGAGACAACAGACACAAACACACACACCGCACAAACATACACACACAGAAAAGGGGTCGGGCTCAGGTCAATTGGGGTGTGAAGGCCAGCTGAGCTGCCCTGCCCAACGTTTTGTCAAGCAGCCAAAACCAGTGTGTGTGTGTGTGTGTGTGTGTGTGTGTGTTCTACATGAATAGCAGCCAGGGGTGGAGAGGCTATGCATTCACAGTGGACCTGGGGGTATCCCAGGATGGGATGACTAGCGTGCCAACTTCCACTGAGCCTTGGGGCTCCCCATCACTAACCTGCTCCGCTAACCTGCCCTAGGTGCCTGACTCAGCCAGTTCCCACACACGGGCCCCTGGCTGGGGGGTTGCTGCACGCTTTGATTGGCATATTCATTACGGTTCTGCTCAACTAGACATATTTCAGCCTGTGAATATGCAACCATCATTGCTTTATGGGAAAACAACCAAAGAAGTGCTTACATTTTCTCAGTCTGTATATAATTATTGTTCAGTTTTAGAGAAAGAGAAATAAAGACATTCAAAAACAGAGACAATTTAAACTCTCTCTATATATATTGTCATCTTTATTCCCTTGATATAATTTTTTATGAATTATATATCCAGTGTACTGTATATAGATTTTATTCGCACACATCTTTTGGTCAAGCTTGTTTTCTGAATTGCCTAGAAGCACAAAACCTGTGTTATTGTGTAAATGGCAAGGCACAGCAAAATTATGTCTTTCTTTACACACAAAATAAATGAATCAAGTTGTAATGATATCAATACACAAATGATCAACACACAAAAGTCAAACTAGATCATTTAAGAAAATGAAAATAAGAAAGATGAAAAAAATAAATGTGGCCATGTGTTTGTAGACCAGTGAGTAATAAAACCACACCCGCATGGATATTTGAAAATCTCTGCCTCTGCTTCTGATGTGTTCCTATCCTTCCCTAATGCTTCATACATCCCTCATAAAGCCATTAAATAAGCGTCAGCCGAGCCTGTGTTTGCCAGCAGCGCGTCTGAATGTGTTTTATGCCCCCCCCCCCCCCCTTTCTCCTCCTCCTGCTGCAGCCTGCAGTGAGTCTGGGGCTCACTGGTCCATGAGTAATGCTATCTGCGGACACAGATTGCTGGCACTTGATTATGAAGTATCATGGTGGGCATGGGCAGGGTGTAATCAGGCCTATTTACTGTGGGGTCACAACCCTCGGCCACCCAGCTGCATCTTATCAGCCCCAGCAGAGGCACAGAGAGGCAGGGGGTATGTGGAAGGAGAGGCGGAGAGGGGGGGGGGGGGGGGGGGGACAGCAAGACACAGCCACTGAATCAATCAATTGAAAATTGTCCCTCACTGGAGTAATAGAGTCTAGGAAATATGTACATAGGTGGATCGATAATGAAATATAATTTTTTATTTCTAGATGGAAAAAAAGACTCCAGAATATTTACTTTGAACACACTCAACATAGTGTTCATTAACCATAGCGGTGCATTAATAAGCATGGATCTAAGGGTGTGTTACAGAGGGGACAGTGCATGGTTGGAAGTGAATGGGCATGATGTGCCAGATAAAACCACCAGGGTGATTTTTGCCTGTTGTCCCTGAACTTTATGATGACCCAAGAAGGCACTTGGAATGAGTCATTGAGATGGAGCGCTCACTGCATGACCTTTTAGAAGCGACATAAAAAAACATCCATTATTGTGAGTAATACCAGTTGGTTAATTTTTGTTTAAAATGACAACACATGTAAACTAAAGACATTCAACCCTTTTGTCAAGCTGTGGGTATGCATAACAAGGCAGACTGTTGCACCTTGCAAACTCAACTAGGAAATTTGATATCATGCAAAAATGTCTGTTATCCTTTAACCATTGTAATAACCCGATTAATGGGTTTGATCCAGTGTGGTTTCCAGTTTGTTTATAGCAATTTATAGAGGATATGAATGAACTGTATTCTTCCCATCCATAGCTGTTATAAAGTTATTTAATTTGAACTAAAAATAAAATGTTATACTGCATTATCTGTGTCTAAACACCAATGAATGTTATTATGTACAGAGATAATTTTTGTGTTCTATATTTACACGTATCATATTACTCGTGAGAATCATGTTCTTTAGGTAAAAAACAAGACACGGTTTGTTCTTCAATAGATTAACACACATACAAACACTTTCCACATACAGTATCTCTGTCGCTTTCTCCTTTGCAAAGAAACACACACACACACACACACACAAGATAGATATAAAAAAAGCTCTGTGCCATTTCTATGACAAAACATCTGATGTCGATCTGACCTCTAATTTTAACATGGTTGACTGGATGCCACACATACATCAGGGATCACTGTTTAGTTCGGGTGTATGTGTGTGTGTGTGTGTGTGTGTGTGTGTGTGTGTACATCTGTGCATGTGTGTATGTACATCTGTGCGTGTGTGTGCCTGTGAGAGTGTTAAAAAAAAAATAACAGATAGACCTCCCGATACAGCCGCCCAGTCATATGCTGCCTAGTTGGGTCATGCACTCGCTCTTCTCCACATCAACCCTGAATCCCCACCCACCCCACGCCTCTGAGAAGCGGCCAGAAGGGATCTTCACAAAAGGAGTCACATCTTCTGCAAGCTGGTCCCCTTGCATGCCTGATTACACCCCAATAGGCGAGCCCAGATTGATACAGTGACTCGCCTGGGCTTTGTCTGTGCGGTGGGCGTGCGGGGGCCACAAGGGCCACGGGGCGGACAGACGCAGAGTCCCAGAGTCATTTCCTCTCCGATGACTTGGGTTACTTCTTAAAAGCCGGGGCAGAAAAGTATTGGGTGTGTTTGCACAGCCCGTGCAGAAGAGAGAAAGGTGTCACTGGGGTTTGGTGCGACAGCCCAAGTCATGAGCTCAACAGAGCTTCATGGAGCGCTGAACAGACAGACAGGAAGGGATTCCTTCGGGACAAAACAAAATGTAAGCACCGAAAAGGGCAAATAGTTTATAGGATGGACAAATACGTGAATGTCTGAGCAAACAAATGAAATACAATCACATATTTGTGAGAAGGTACCTTTTAAACACTAAGTGACAGTATTTACTGTGATATGAATTACATTTGATAGCAATTTGAATTGATTCCAGCACAAGTAATCGTGCGTGCAGTGCATGTATGTGATGGGACAAATGTTCAATAACAACACCGCATAGATTCTTGTGACCATCTCGTAATGAGAGAAATTGGTCAATCTTGGAATTTTGGTCACAGTACTCAGACTCTGTCAATATACCGATTTAATCTACAAATCTGTGAACACCAGCAAAGTGTACAATCGTTGAAAAAAGGCTTCCAATACCATATATCGACAAAAGGAGACAGAAAGACAAAAAAATGATTCATGACACATTGCAGAGGGCCATGTGGAGGATGTTGAGTGTATTGAAAGGTGTGTGTGAGAAAGAACAATATGGATGTAAAGAAAGAAAGAAAGAAAGAGAGAGAATGAGAGGAGGAAAGGAGAGATTGTGTGTATGTTTGTGTGCAAGAGGGAGCGGACCACAACAATATGTCAGCCATGATTTATCAGTTGGGTGAGTAGATCTAGTAAAAGCCAATAGAGATGCTGACAGCGTATATCATATTCAGGTGTGGTATACAGGCATGACCTACACACACAGCTGAACCGTTGGACAGCAAACAGCTATCTACATCATCAGTGATGCATGTCTGCTCGCCTCGCCCATTTTCTTATCCCTCAAAATGACGTGTCTGTGTGTGTGCGCGCGCAGGTTTGTGTGTGTGTGTGTATATGCATGTGTGTGTGTCTGGGTGTGTGAGTGTGTGTATGCATGTGTGTGCGCGCATGCGTCTGCTTATTTGCGGGGATGTGTGTGTATGTGTGTGTCTCTGTGTGCATATACACAAATACGTTTCTATATAAGAGTGTCTATATGTTAAGCTTTTGTGCATTTCCATCTGGATGTGCACACATAAAAGTGTGTGAGTATATAGGTGTGTGTGTGTGCGTGTGTGTGTGTGTGTGTGTGTGTGTGTGTGTGTGTGTGTGTGTGTGTGTGTGTGTGTGTGTGTGTGTGTGTGTGTGTGTGTGTGTGTGTGTGTGTGTGTGTGTGTGTGTGTGCGTGTGTGTGTGTGTGTGTACGCGCGCTCCTGTGTTTAGCATGACAGCCCTCCTATCTGTAACAGTCTCTGCCACAAAAACACCACAGCTCCTTATCAGCAGCCACTGTCCTTTAATTTCTCCAGCACTGCCTTTCCATCCCTGTCTGCTCTTTAAGATATGCTAATGTCTGTGGGAGAATATCCTGTCAGATAATTACCATACATTACCCAGTACTCATCTCCGGATTAATTCCTCATGTGCATAATCGCATTTGGGCTTTTTTTTATAGGAATGAAAAATGGGGGAGTCTTGGTTAAATCTGATCTGTATTTATTGAATATCAGGTTTGTTTGTTTTAACAACAGACAGGAACAGACACAGAACATACACTTCCGGGTAGAAGGTAGTGATGGCTAGTGTTTTGGTGACGTGTATGTCATTTTACAATTTTAAATTACAATTCAATTTTGTTGGAGTGAATGCAAACAAATTGTGAGATACTTTTGGATTCAATATTTAGGTTTTGTTTTTATTATATTTTAAAATGTGTTTTAATGACCACAAATACATATAGCAAAGATCTTCATTAAAATATCAAACTGTATTTTGTGCTATAGTAACAGGTCCTAGCAACACCAGGCCAAAATGTATACCTTACCTGGACCATAATCCTCTTGGATAAAAGCTTCCTCTCGTATATTTATAAATAAATACAAATAAAATAGGTATATTTAACCTCTTACAACAGACTGGGTGGAGCAGATATCCTTTTTCCTTTCTCCAGAGTCAAATGTGTTTGATACGAGTCACATTATCCACTTTAACTGTTGTAGTGTCTTCGTGAAAAAAAGCAATCAAAGCAATGTAAGCACCATGTAATTCCCTACATTATGTTGACACTGAAGTCTGGTAGTGCATCCACAGATGGATCTTGCCCTGCAGCTTTTGGCCGGGCCCATCCACACACACAACCTGATCCAACTCTGTGTTTTTAATCCCGATTCTTATCTGGACAGATCAGGCTGCATGTGCTTAAATATATTATGACCACGCAGCCCTGCAGATGGGCTCTGGGTAGCCTTCATACAGACTGGAAACATTCTCAAAAAGCCAACCAGAACCCTTTTATTTAAGATAATTTAAGACACAGATTTGTATTCAGATTTCAGAAAATCTGAATACAATATGAGAACATACAGTAGAAGCAGTAGCAAGTAGCTCCAGCATCCTCTGACTGGCAAGACTCTGTTACGGTGTGAATATAAGAACCTCTGGAGGTGAGGGATGGATTGGGGATCGATATAAAAAAATGATATTCGTTTCCGAACATTTACATTCACGGCAAAAATGTGCTTTTAAGCTGTTCAGATCTCCAGCACAATGGGCAATGCACAGTGCAAACAGGATATGAGATACATAGAGATATGCATGTGTGGTTAATCTGACTGTCTGCACGGTATCACATTTGATATCTCGCTGGAGCTGGTTCTGTTTAAATATATTTTGCATCAATGTATTTAAGTGTCACTGAAATATGAATATGATACATTTGAATGTGAACTATTACTTTGCAATGTATTTTTTGCTTAATTGTTGTTGTTGCACTTGTCATTCGTATCCTGATACATTGTAATATACTTCTGCCCATCTCTGCCAACATGTAAAGCTCCTCTTCCTGTACTATTTTCTTTTCTTCTTAAAATAAAAACAATGAAATATTTACTGAATATGCTTTATATTAGAAAATATTTGCCTAATATAATTTTTGTTTCAACAGAACACCTGGGGAAAGCACATTATTATTATTTCTGGAATGAAAAAAACAAAACATTGATGGAGCCCCCTGGACATTTGTTGCTTTTCAGTGACAGCCTTGAGAGTGCGCCCACTGTCAGACAAGCCTTTGTAGGAGTCTCAGGTGTCTCTTTACAATTTGGCAGTAAAGGAGGCCAGGAGGATGGGAGGAGTAGGAGCATGTGGGTGTAGGTGTGTGTGTGTGTGTGTGTGTGTGTGTGTGTGTGTGTGTGTGTGTGTGTGTGTGTGTGTGTGTGTGTGTGTGTGTGTGTGTGTGTGTGTGTGTGTGTGTTTGTGCATGTGCATGTGCATGTGCATGTGTGTGTGCATGTGCATGTGCATGTGTGTGTGTTTTTGTATTTGTGTGTGTGTGTGTGTGTGTGTGTGTGTGTGTGTGTGTGGGTGTGTGTGTGTGTGGGTGTGTGGGATGGGGGGCAGGGACAGGGGTGTTTGAGGCACCACGTGCCACAGACAGCAGTAACAATGAAGAGCCGGCGGCATTAATAGCTGTAACACACACACAGACACGTTCACACACAAACACACAGAAAAAGACAAAGCCATGTTCAGACACAGACACATTCACACATTCACACACAAACTTGTGCACATGTGGAGGGATACACAGACACGCAGACATTTACATAATACAGACACACACACACACACACACACAAACTCTCTCCCCATTCCCTTTCAATTCCTGACAAGAGACAATTAACCCAGCGGTATTCCTTTCAACCAGAGGACTGCCCACTCACCGCAGGCCATCACCCCGACCCTTAATCTGACCTCTTGACCCCTGTCCCACCATGCCTGCTGAGCATTCAGTGGCAGCCTGTAATGTTTCCTCTATCAGACGCGATAGCGATAGCTCCTTTCAAAGCACTCCACTCTCTAACACAGCCTGGCACTGAAAGTGAATCAACCCTCAGTCCTGAGCAACACACTGAGTGTGAGGCCCATACCCAGACACCACTCTTGAGAAGGGGTTACTGGGAGGGCATCTGGGTCCCGGTGTGGCCCCGGCGTGTTGGATTTGAGTGACAGGCAATGTCTCTATGGCGATGGGCAGACAGACTCCAGCTGCTGTGACAAGCTCCCAGGCTGAGCTGGCCCCGCCCCTGTTTTGCATGTCTCATTTGAATATATTGAGTGGGCCATCTGTAAGCCATTTATCTCATTCAAAAAGCCGTTAGACGCGCCTTCTTCTCCCATCAGGAGAATATCAACACGCAAGCCTTAGGAGCCAGCACACATATGTAATGCATACGCACAAACACACACACACACACACACACACACACACACACACACACACACACACACACACACACACACACACACACACACACGTACACACACATATATACTGAAACACACACACACACACACACACACACACACACACACACACACACACACACACACACACACACACACACACACACACACACACACACAAACATATACTGAAACACACACACAGGTGAGAATTAATCTATTTATAATCCTGTATTGTGAAGCCAAGTCATTATAAAGCAAATATGGAATACTCATGGGTCATTGACCTTCATGTGGGCCACCATAATATGTCCAGTAATACAATTTCCAAGCAAACATGTATCAATGTACACACACACATTCTCAAAAAGAAACCCGCACCCGCACCCGCACCCACACCCACACCCACACCCTCACCCACACCCATACCTGCACCCACACCGACCCAGACCCTCAACACCCACACACCTATTCACATACACACATTCACACACACACGTTCACAAACACATACAGATGCCAAATCTATGGCAAATTGACTCTCAGTATGCCTGTACATATGTTTAGATTCACTCTACTGTGTTGTGTTGTGCCTTTCTACGGCTCACCCAGTAGCACCATCCATCACTCCTCTCAACACCACTTTCTCTTCTTTTCATGCTTTTCCCATCCTCTTCTACTCTTCTGTCCAACTCTTTGGCTGGATGTATCAACACCGTGCAGGTTCATCATCTGCCTTTCTCCAAACACGCTGCTGTTTTCACATCATCCCTCAAGTCAACGTGACGAGTGATGCTGTGCCTTGGCTCCATATTCCCTGCCACTCCACCAAAAGGCTAAGAGTTACGTGTCACATGCTATGGGCCTTGTCTGCAGCACAGGCACTGAGAGGGAACAGTGGACAGTGTAAGCCAATCTCTTTGTCCTTCTCTCTCTATCTCTCTATCTCTCCATCTCTCTCTATTTTTCTATGTCTCCCTGTATTCCGTTCCTGCTGCATTTCTTTCTCCTTCCCTCCTTCTTCTCTGTCATGTTCACCTTTATCCTTCCCCTTCACCTGTCCTCTCCCTTCAGCTCCTCTCTCTTTCTCTCCGTGTCACTTCTGCTCGTCAGAACGACAGGAGTTCCAGCCTCAAATCTGTCAAGCAGTGATCAGCAAAACATCAGCAGCAGCAGCAGCCACACTACAGTCAGTGTAAAACCTGTATCACATACAGATTAAAGCCGGTTCTATGTCTGACAGCATAAAAAAGAAAGACCCAAACGACAGAAAAATCAGGGAGAGGAAGGAAATCAAGCCTTTTGGTTCCTGCTTTCCTGCGGGCATACGGATGATGGAGTGGCTGAAGAGCGGGGAACAGCTGACTCCTCGGTGCCCCCTCTCTGCCTGCCTCCAGGCCAAGCCCCAGCCCTGCCGTCCTTCACTGCCCGTGGAGCTAATATGCTAATCTGTTTTCTTCCCGTCTGCCCTGAGGGCGGAGGATGCCATGCACTGGCTGCAGGCGTAAAAGGCAAATGAAAAGGCTTTTAGCTTGATGTTATTAATTGACCGTGGTCAGGGGGGAGTGTCAACACGGAAAACCTCCTGCACTTTGTTAGAATTGGGAGAAATTCAGTGTTTATTTCCCGAATTAGTTTTGTTTGTGTTGTGTTACTAAACTTACTGAGAATGAAGCAGGCTGTTGTCTGAATGAAAGGTGACGTTTAATGGGCCTCTTAAAAGTATTTATTACGTTAAAATGAAATAGAACTACATGCAGAAAACTGTGAGTCCTAAAGCTAATACCTATGTTTCTGGAGCCATCAGACAGTCAGGAGTTGTCATAAATTGTCTGTTCTTCTCTAAGATCCATCTCCAAGATTGACCCTGAGCGGCTCCCAATCATGCCAACACAAAGGAGTTTATCACACAGAAGCACATAACAGGTACAGATTCTGAAAGTGGAATTGCATGTCCTTCTCACAAAGATAGCACACAAGGCTGAAGCCGGGAGCCAGAGCATACAAGACAGAGATTTTGAACTCCTCCTGAGTTGGAAGCCATCACCTGACCCAAAGGTGCCCAAGCATGGCATCTCTTGATCTTAGGCTAGGATATCTACACCCTAACACACACACACACACACACACACACACACACACACACACACACACACACACACACACACACACACACACACACACACACACACACACACACACACACACACACACACACACACACGCACTAGGATATCTCCACCCTAGAACAAACACACACACACACACACAGACACACACACTAGGATATTTCCACCCTAACACAAACACATGTGTTAACATATAAGGTCTGATCATGATCAACTCATCAGCCTGACCTCATCCTTACCCCTAACAACCTTTTAGAAACAACAACCTTTCGAAATCTCCACAACCTTTTAGAATTGTTTCCTGTAAAAAGTGTACCAAAATAAAGAAATTATACTTAAATCTCACGCCTTGGTGCTGTTATCTCAACAGAGCCTGTCACTCTCTTTTTGAAAAATAAAAGCAAATATTAAGACAGGCTTTGAAGACATGCAATCTAAAGTGTGTATATGTCTCCTTTTGAATGTGTGTGTGTGTGTGTGTATGTATGCATGCGTGTGTGTATGTGTGTGTGTGTATGTGTGTGTTTGTGTGTGTTTGTGTGTGTGTCTGTGTGTGTGTATGTGTGTGTAAATGCGTGTGTGTATGTGTGTGTGTGTGTGTGTGTATGTGTGTGTGTGTGTGTGTGTGTTTGTGTGTGTGTATGTATGTGTGTGTGTGTGTGTGTGTGTGTGTGTGTGTGTGTGTGTGTCTGTGTGTGTCTGTGTGTGGGTGTGTGTTTGTGTGTGTGTGTGTGTGTCTCTGTGTGTGTGTGTGTTTGTGTGTGTGTGTGTGTGTGTGCGCGCATGTGTGTGTGTGTGTGTGTGTGTGCTTGTGCGGGTGTGTGCTTGTGCGTGTGCGTGTGTGTGCCTGTGTGTGTGTGTGTGCCTGCAGTGTGCCTTGAGCGAGATGCATATGGAGCATGAGACTGTGCTAATGGACCCAAACAGAGGACCAGCTGATGACAGGCAGCAAGCCTGGGCCAGTCCTTTCGCAGTTAACCCCAGCATCATTCTCCACCGTGTGACTAAGACATATGCTCATGACAAAACATCACACATACAGCACTGCCAATCTATTCAGCCTCTCTGCCACACACACCCCCCCCCACACCCCCCTCACCCCACCCCACACCCCCCACCCTCTCCACACACAGGCCCCATGCTGCTCACTCTACCCCCGCCTATACAGACACACCGACATACACACGTACACACACTACATACACCACACACATACAAACACAAACACACCAAGCTCAATCAATATATCACCCAGCAGGGAAGTGGAAGAGAACAGCAGTGTGTTCTCCCAGCACCTCTGGCCTCCAGTGGGCCCAGTAGGGACACTGACACACACACACACACAGACATACACACACACACACACACACACACACACACACACACACACACACACACACACATTCCTCTTTGGGAAAGGCCGTGGATGGGGCTTCGTGTGTCTTCAATCAAACTCCAGATGCACCTGGTTAATGCCACCAAAACACATCATGTCCCACAGTATAGGACCTGCTGCTTACAGAAAAAAGAAAGAAAGAAACCTGGAATTGGTGGTAACTGCAGGCAAAGGGGCCACGGTCAGTTCTGTGTTCAATTTAAATTAAATTGGGCGCACATCATTTAATACCATAATTCCATACCATAAACTGGGACGGACTGTGTAAACAGATAATACTACATTAGAAAAGAAAAGACAATCTGTGGGTGTTGTACACCCCTAATAGAGGTAATGTAATGTTTACAACAAAAAAAAATAGAAACACTTGAAATCAATTGATCCATACAAACGGCAAAAATGTCAAAATGTCAGGTTTTCCATTATCCTTGTGTGTTTTTACTGAATGTCTGAGGCAGACAAAACATGCAAACTAGGTCCAGCAGCTTAAGCTTCTCATCCTCAACAAACAAATAAACAAACACACTGGTCCGGGGGGCTGCTACTATTTGCAGTGCTTTCCTGACATATGTTCTGCAGTGATTCGTAGTACACAGGCAAGGAGCATATAAACACCCACAAGCATCAGTGTATGGTCAGCAAAAACCAAGAGTGTTTATCGGTTTACTTGGATAAGCCTCAAGAGTCCCCATGATAATCCAGCAGTTTTGTCCCATCTCACATGTGACAGCTGCACCTGGAGAAGATCTAGTACCACGTACAGCAGCCACTTGTCACGACTGCAGAGACAAATTTAGCAAATACAGAAGTTCCTCAGAACACCTTGACATCACAGCCTCCTACAGGAGCCTCCTACAGGCCTTACTCTCTCTGCACTATACACCATAGCTGTCCAAGATCCTTGTGTCCCCCTTTCCTTTTGTCCAGTCCTAGAGGTAAATAGGGCACGTCTCACTGAAGACGCAGCTCTTTGTTGTCTTGTGCTGTGCTATACTTTGTTCTGTAGTGCATGCATGTATTGAGTGGTGTTTTGTTGTGCTTTTTAGGATTTGAGTTATGTCTCCTTCCTGTCATGGGAAGACTGATCAGCCCCTTACTGTTGAATCAATGGAGTAAGTAACAATGGAGTTATCAAATATCTTAAATGGAAGCTTTAGCGAAAGTTCTGCCAGGAAGACTCTAATGCTACGTCGTTTATTCATTCATGGCCGTCCAACTGTCGACCTACACCTGTCTTCAAAATGTTATTTTTGAAGACAGGTATGTTACTTATTAATCTGCCCTGCTGGTTTCAAGTGCCACCAGCACCAGTCCTTACCTTGTTGTCCAGGGGGTAGGCACCGCCCCTGCCATCTCAATCAGGCAGGAAATCCAAGGGTCTCGATGCTCCAGGACCTGGCCCGAGGACGGGGCCTACACCAAAGACAGAATTGACTGATTGTTATCCTTCAATTTGTGAAATCCCATTGAGGATTAAATCTGTTTACTTTCACTCCTGCTTCCTGAGTCTTTCTGGTAGAACTTTTTTCTTCCATCTGAAATGTGGCTCACATGATGCACTAATGAAAAACTGCTGATAATACACAGCAACCAAAGTGCCCACACACTGACTGAACATGGTGACACCCAGATCCGTCTCCAAACTGTTGCATGAAAGTGACAGTCACTGCTGGGAATTTGTTTGAAATTGTTAATTGCTTGATGTGACTGCCCAGGAAGATCTGCTCGTCAAATCTCAGACCGTCCGTCCTCACAGACACTTAAACTTTTCTCCACAACTGATTTCTGTAGTGGCTGTCCCATCCACATCCACATGCATAAATGCATGATATGACAGCCATGAAGTTAATAATATCTTAATTAAATGACCATTTATCCATTTGAGAGGCAGGTTAATTCCCAAAGTGCAAAGTAACTCAGATTTAAATATTGTACAAATTGCTTACAAATGAGGGCTAAAAGTCCATCGAATGATACTTAATAGAAAAGTGTAATTACTTTAAAGAAGTAAATTATCTTTTTTTATAGGACATAGTTATCAAAAGTTATCCAGTATGTGCTGGCAATTATTCAGGCCTTAATGAAATAGAGATTGTCATTCGTTAATGAAATTATTCCAGACCATGAGAGACCATGTGGATTGTGAAAGGTGACATGAAGAGATTATGATGGAGAGGTGAGCATGTTTAACGCATCTTATCACTGCATGTTAATGACCTGAGAGGGCGTGGTATACTGATAGACTGCTATTGTTTAACACTGATACAGTCACTCTTTTGGAGAAGATATATGACAGTGTCTCACACAGGGATATAGAGAGCAAGAGGACTTTGAGGTCACGGAAGGGAAGTGAAATGACTTCCAGGTCAAGGGAAGTGAAAGGAAGGAAAGTTTAAGTCTTTAAATGTAAAGCTCTCAGGGTTGAATTCAGGGCAAATGTCACAGGAGAGATTCTATTTGGATAGTTGGGCGTGGAGCTCATTAGAACCATAACTTTCTTTCCCACTGTATACCCAGCACTTCCACAGCAGCTTCCCAAGATGAGCACTGAACTTGGACAAATTAATGACGTTTGATTTAAGGAACCAACTGTTAACATTTCA
The DNA here is from genome assembly GCF_963457725.1 of Sprattus sprattus. NCBI lineage: Eukaryota > Metazoa > Chordata > Actinopteri > Clupeiformes > Clupeidae > Sprattus > Sprattus sprattus. The sequence goes on along the minus strand of NC_137920.1, from coordinate 54,823,371 downwards.
TTGCTGAGATATAGCAAGCTTTACATAATCCTCAAACAATTGGGCGAAATTATGATTTTGTTTTACATGCAGTGATGATGCTCACAGCTATACCTGTCACAGTGTAGGCTAAATGAGACAGAGCATATGATTTACACAATGATGTTCACCTAGGGTTTAGGGCTGTCTGTCACAAAAGAACATGGTGTTGAAACTGCTACTTAGCCTGGGACGTTTCATCAGCAGTTGGAAAAATTGAATTTGTTTGTGAAAAACTGGGTTTTAAATACATTTTCCAACAAACTGTCATCATCATGAACAATGACGGATTGGACTTCTTTCCTTCCCTGAGCCCAGCTTCTCCACTTGCCGGTGGTTTGAGGATGAAAGGCAGATCAGATGGGATGTGACCTCACACACACACAGAGCCCCTTCACCGCTCGCCTCGTCTTCCACATCGGCGGAGGAAACAGAGGCAGGCATCGGAACGTTCCGGAGAGTGTCTCTGGATAGTGAGAGGCAACAGATCAGAACACTCACCACCCTCCAGCAAGACCATGCGACGGTGCCATTAAGGATGTGTGTACTGCTCTTACTGTGTCCTGATTCAGCTGGAATGGTGCAGTTTGAAAGAAGAGAATGGACATCCAATTCAAACAAGTGCATGTGCTTTATTAATATATATATACATATATATATATAGATATATTACAATTGTAGGGCATCATCTATCGCTTTGCAGGACAAAGGATGCATAAACATACACACAAACACACACTCACACACACACACACACACACACACACACACACACACACACACACACACACACACACACACACACACACACACACACACACACACACACACATACCCACACACACGCGTGTGTTTCATTGCTCTGGCCATAAGGCTCAAACTTCTCAGAGCTACCGTTTTATATTCTTGTCTTCTCCCCATATGTACACTGTTTGTCCAAATCATTCTGCCAATGCAGATGTAACATTTGTCATGTCAATAAAACTATTTGCAGCCCATTGATTAGCTGTACCCCCAGGATTCCCCCAGGACCCTCCTGACAGTGAGAGTGAGAGCTGATTCACCAAACACAGATTTTGCTGCTGCCTGCACCCCCCACCCTACCACACCACCCCACCAGCCCACTCCCAACCCCCACCTCCATTTATCCGCACCCCCCTCCTCCCCCTCCTTCCCCTCCTTCCCCCTTCCCTCTTTTGTCTTGCTGATACGCTCCTGAGCTGAGGCGGCCCTCCAGAGACAGGCAGAGAGATAAGAGCCGCCATGCCAGCCTCTCTCATTCAGGGCTCACTCCATCTCTCTCTCTCTCTCTCTCTCTCTCTCTCTCTCGCATTCAGGGCTCTCTCCATCTCTCTCTCTCTCTCTCTCTCTCATTCAGGGCTCACTCCATCTCTCTTTTTCTCTCTCTCCCCCTCCTTCTCTGGATGCCAACCACATGGTGAGATGGGCACAGGGGGAGAGGGGAGACTGGGGACTGCGGGTGGCATCCAACGCATGGCAGCAGTTGGAATCTGCTCAACTTGTTCAAATAAACAATCAGACTATGCTACTGGGTGCATGTTTGATTTTAGGTGCATGCATGTTTATTCATCATGATAACGCACACCCTACTGAAGGAACAAAAATGATAATAAACACAGATAGGAAACAGGTACTCCTTGTCTGTGATGTATATTAAAATTGATGCTTCACAGCCTCTTTGGATGCCTTATATCTTTACTGCGAGTCCTGTTTCGGTGGCAACCATATCTCTAGCACCACGGACAGCTCCATAATTCACCTGTGGGAAGACAAAGGAGAAATGAACACACAGCCCTGAGTCAACAGCAATCTGGGAGGAGACACATGGGAGGGTTCCCACGGTTCCCCATTCTAGCTCTTTAAATCGCCGCTATCCACCAGGGTTTCCCAATGTGTACACTCAAGCACTAATTCAACAGAGCAATAGGAGAGTCTCCATTGCTCTGCATTGACGGATTTAATTTGTGATCGGCAGTGGAGTTGGGTCGAATTGCGTTTCATGCATATCTTCTAAAACGGAGAAAAAGGTTCCTATTAGTTCCAGGTTGCTGGGACAGGAGAGGTTTCTTTTAAGACCCTTAATAAAAGATGCTGAGAGCCAGAGCTCAGTAACCCAGACGATCAAAGATGAGGGAAGGAGTTTGGTGTCTTAGGTGTGAAATTGTAAATTCTTTCAAGAGGAGACAAAGGACAACATTTTATCGTTATGATGGAAACCATTTGTACTTACACTAAAATACCTGTGAATGACATGGCAGAACGCAAAATAAAATATCAAGACTTTCCCTCGCAAAATCACATCAACGATCTCCATCACAGTGTTAAGGTGAACATCCTGTGAGAATGTTACATCTGTGGTCCTCAGCATCCATTTTTGCATTGTTAAAAGTGGCCCACTCTAGAGCACAAAATGAATGGCTGAGTTTGAATTTAGAGTGTTCATTAATAAGATATTATGTCCATTCGTTGTTCTCCTTCCTGACTTCCTGAGGTTGGGCGGTGGGGGCGGTGGGTTTGGGGGATTGCAGAATGGAATGGAATGGATGAATACTCCGGCAAGAGCAAAACACTTTCTGTGTTTTAAGCCAACATGCCTCATAAAATAACAACTGCACAAAAAACAATAAATTGAGCAGTTAGATAATCTGTCCCTGTTTTTTTTTGTTAATAATTGTTTTCTATTGGATGTGATATTGATCCTTCACTTTTTTACTTCTCCAGAAGCGTGACTTCCTTTGCCCTCGAGGGGGGCAAATGCAAGATGGCCTCTGTGATGGCTCCTCTGAGCATCTGTCCCTCTGCAGCCCAGCTGACTCCTCTTTGATGTGGCATGTTTGGTAAATTTGCGGTAAATTACTGAGCCCGAGGCTGAGGCCGAGGCCAGTGGCGTCCTTCCCATCCGCAAAGGAGGGGGAGGGTGGGTGGGGGGGGCAGGAATGGAGGGTCAGGACGCCTCTGAGACAAGTGATTGGCAAGGACACGCCGTGGGGAGAACTGTAGCACGGGGAGGGGGAGGTGTGTGTGTGTGGGGGGGTGGGGTTCGGAGCAGGAGAGGTGGAAGTGTGAGTGTGAAGGTGCGTGTGTGTGTTTGTGTGTGTGTGTGTGTGTGTGTGTGTGTGTGTGTGTGTGTGTGTCTGTATCTGTGTGTGTGTGTGTGTGTCTGTATCTGTGTGTGTGTGTGTGTGTGTGTGTGTGTGTATGTGTGTATGTGTGTCTGTGTGTGTGTGTGTGTGTGTGTGTGTGTGTATGTGTGTGTGTGTGTGTGTGTGTGTGTGTGTGTGTGTGTGTGTGTGTGTGTGTGTGTGTGTGTGTGTGTGTGTGTGTGTGTGTGTGTGTGTGTGTGTGTGTGCATGTGTGTGCATGTGTGTCTGTGTGTGTGTGTGTGTGTGTGCGTTGGTGGGGAGAGATTGTGTGTTTCTTCATCCCCTCTTTCTCACTCTCTCTCCATTGGCCCCCCTGAGCCCTTGAGGGTGAGGCCGTATCAGTCGATCTGGGGCTAATTCATGTCGGAGTGAGTGTCCTATCTGCGGCAGCGGCCAGCAGAGGGTTGATAAAAATTGAAGTGGAAATGAGGCTGAAAGCACCAGAGGATGGGCACAACAATGATGTGGTGAAGTAGGGCCCTGTCCCACGTGGGCCTCCATTCCACCACAGTACCACCAGCAGCAGAGGCAAAGGCAGCTGAGGGAGGAAGCAGGAGCTTGACTTTGCCTCGTGTCCTTGTCATGGACTGTTTTGGTCTGATTTTTTTCAGGGTTTATTCTGATTCGACCTATTTCAGATGTGATTTGTTATTTTTAAAACACCTCCCTTTGATTTTGATCCAGAAAAAGCGATTCGATAATAGACAAAAATGAGTGTGTTTTGTTTTCAAGAAATTTAGACGTAGGAAAAAACGACCTCAAGCCATGGCACTGTCAGTCTTCTCTCTAAATCACAATTCCATTTGATACAACTTCTCTCTCTCTCTCACACACAAAAAAAGTAGAGAAACACAAAGATTGTAAGATTAGTCCTTCTTTCTGCTCTGGTCTTTTGTGCTTGTGGAGGTATGTGTGCGAGAGATTGGGGACAGCTGCAGCGCAGCGCTCGACCAGACAAAGAAGGGCTGTGGACTCAGCCTTGAACACAGCTGAGCAGATGCATTGACAGTTGGCACAGCACTCCTCCCTCCCGCTCTTTTCAGGCAGAGGAGGGGATCACAGGTCACTACAGAAATAAGAAGGAGAAAAAAGACATCCAGGTGAAGGCAAACACAGATTAAGGTGGGGGTGTTCTTAAAACTGGATTTTTGTACATTTCACAAAAAAATTCCAATCGGCTTATTTCATCCATTCATTCATTCCCTCCCGCATTCACTCATCAGTGACATATTTTGTCTCCAGAACAAAGTATAAAATCATGATGTGACATGGAATATAATGTGTAAATGCACCATACGTCCATGTGGGTGGATCCATACTTTTAAGACAAGTCCTCACCAGCCCGTCTGATATCTGCCTGTAGCTTCTGGCACACTTTCTGAGACAGGTACAGCGAGTGATGAGGACACATTCTGAGACAGGTACAGCCAGTGAGGAGGACACATTCTGAGACAGGTACAGCCAGTGAGGAGGACTTTCAGGACTCAAGATTCAACATGGGCTCAAGCACTGATGACTTGGACTTGAGCATTGATTGCATTTGGACTCAAAGTTGGAGACGAGGACTTGTAATAAGTTGGCATAAGATGTTGAAAGCTATATTAATACTAGGACTGTCAAGCAATTGAAATTAATTGATTAATGCTTCAATGATTTGTGATTAATTAATCTAATGAATTTGCTCTGAAAAGCATTTAAGAATCTGTCAGAAAAGGAAAACAACAAATACTAAAATGAACTGTATTTAATGAAGAACACATTTTCTTAATTCCTCAGTAATCAATTTTATAGCTTATTGATGACTCCAAGTCTGACTCAAGTTAATGGGGACTCGTCTCAGACATTTCTTCGGGGACTCGAGACTCGACTCTGACTCTATGTTTAGTGATTCGACTACAACACTGGAGATGACTCTAAAAAGCCAACAAGGCAGAAATTGCTGACAGTTCAATCAGACATACAGGGCCCTATTTTAACGATCAGAAACGCAAGTAGGACAGCGCCAAACGCAAGTAGCTGTGTGGGCGGCTCTATGGCGCATTTGCTATCGGCGGAAAAAACACACTTGCGTCCGGCGCAAATGTCAAATGGGTTGGTCCAAAGGAGGTTACTCAGCCATAGGTGTGGTTTGGGCGTAATATGCAATAAACCAATCAGAGCGTCATCTCACATTCCCTTTAAGAGCGAGGAGCACATATTCCATAGCGGCTTGTTATTATAATGGCGGAATTACCTGGAGGAAGACCGGAGAGGCCACCAGAACGAGTGTTACCAGAAACAATCACGGCAATATTTTCCCATGCTTGTTTGGAAAAATGTTTCTACTTTTCATTCCTCGTTTGTATTTTTTCAGTTACTATCATTCGCTTTTTGGTGGCAACATATTTGAAATAAAAGTCACAAAAACATACTTTCCGATGTTTTGGGTTCACCCTCACTGAATCACTAGGTTATGTATGCATGGTAATAATATTGCAATTTGCTCAAGCAATACTCTGGAGATGGCAATGGTTTGCTTACCTCATTATAGAGATAGTAGTGCTTCTGTCAGGTGAGCTCTCCTCTCTCGTGCTGCTGCTGGGGCATTTGAGTTTAATGGCATCGGCACATGCAGTTCAACCTCACTTCTTCTAAAGTCCTCTTATCTATCCTCATTTATGTCATTGACACATCCATGATTCATGGCAATGTTGTGTAAAACAGTCTGGTTTGATCCGCCATTACAATTAACCTGAATCATTTGGGTCAATGTGTACGCTAGATGTATGCCTATTTTTAAAATATCTTGGATATGGATATCACAATGATTTCCCCATGTGGTAAATACTTGATTTTCCTTGTAATTATATATGGCTTGCCAAAAAATTGGTGTAAATCTCTCGTGTAGACGAGAGAAGTAAAGTGTAGCCTATAGGTCCTACTGTACGGCCAAGCACGCGCCCTTAAAAAAGCGTCTGAATACGCGCCACAGACTCTACACAATGCGCCTCTGACATTAGACTAGGTTTTTTCTGGTCTACGGCGCACTGTTGTTTTGAAACTGCAAAATACCACTGGCGCCTGAGAAACGCCTTCTCTGTTCCGCCCCGCCCATTTCGGCGCAAGTTCATTTCGACGCGCGCCTCTGGAGGGAAAATCCTGCTGTGCGCCGGGTGCAAAATAGGAATGATACATGCGTCGGTGACAATGTCAATTGCGCTGGGTGCAAGATAGGGCCCTAAAAGTGTACACTCAATGGTGTCGTCATTTTGCTTTTCAATATGACTTGTTCAGTGACGTGCGGTGAGGTTCCTAGCTGATGAGGCACAGAAACCGGAAGTGATTAGGTCATTCCGATCTCTAGTTGTTAAAAAAAAAATTGAGTTATACTCAATACTCAACTGACTTGTTAACCTAACTTTTACAAGGCTATAGGCCTACAGCTAAACGTCCAACCAGTGTGCTAATTGAACTTTTACACCCTGTCAAATAAGATATTAATAGTATCAAGCGAGTGTATGTAGCCCTCCCACCAATGATGTGGCTCATTTCATTTTGTCTGGGGACATAATAACTACGGTTGTGGGATGCTAATTTAAATGACTCGGACAGAGTTTTGAATTCGCAGTTTAGACAAAACAATTACATATTTATTTACACAACATATTAACAAGCAAACAGTTAAACACCGCAGACATAGCACACAATACCAAAATGTTCTACTGTCCAGTATAATTTAAAGTTGGTGCACTTTCGTTGGAGCTCGTAACCATCAATTAGAGGTGAAACAAACGTAATCCACTCACGACTATCCGTATAGTTCAGTGGAAATCCGTTGTCTTCTCCCGCAATTTCCGTCCTCTTCTTGAGCGAATGAAGTCAGTAGTTTAGCTCAGGAATAGCACCTAGTCTGCTCACAACTTCAAGGCATTTTTCCTGCGCCAGCAGCCTTTAGCGAGGTTCGTGGTTCGCATGAATATGTAGTCCCGTTGGGAAACGTGAAACACTCCAATGCAAATGTCAATACCTTCTGTCCAGTCGTTTGAAGCAAACCTTTTAGCTCCGGTATTGGTCTCCCATTATTAATCATTTCACGTTTGGACTGAAAGTCCAGTTTGAGAACTGCTTCAGCTTAGCAATACAATCTTCCATTTTCGACATCAAGGTCAAGTAGACGTGTATAGAAGGGTAGAAGAAGTCCACTTTCAGAACCAGAAAATACCCGATAGTGGGCTCTCACTCGCCCCCTTCACTGAGGCAGTGGTACTGCCTGCCTCAGTAACAATATTTTTCAATGCGTTTTGAGCTCAACTCAAAGGTTCTACGCTTGCGCACGCATGCGTAAAAGCCAGTTTGGAGTGATTGCGCAATCCTTACTGAGGCACTGCCTCAGCTGCCCATAGACACCAATGCATCTGCCTCAGTCCACCGCACGTTCCTGTTTTACGGAACTGGAAATGCGCAAAATCAGCGATTTTGATAATAAAAATGCTCGAAATGATCGGAATCATGCAGAAATTACACCCATATCACAGATTAGTAGAGAAATATTTATATTTATTTTATAATATATATATATATATATACATATACATATATATATATTTTTATTTATTTTTTACTTTTCAAAATGACTCTTCAAAATGGCTCTGCCTCCCCTGCCTCCTATGACCGCACGTCCCTGCTTGCGTTACTTGCAAGTTCATTTTTGACAACACCAGATCAAGCTCCAGTATTTTTGGTTTAATTTCTGTCTCATAAAACTACTACCACCCTAAAAAGAGTCATTGTAAATATGTAAATATGTCCAGCGACTAGTTAATAATGAGTCATTCTTCATGTTGTGGGGTGAAACAAATCAATCTACTACAAAATGACCTGAACTGATATAAAAGTGACTACCTGAAGAGTACATGTGTCATGGCCCACACCCAGCTTGGAGCACAGCAGACTGTTCCCCAGCTCTATCTCTGACCAATGATGCTCTTGATGACTCTCTCTCTCTCTCACCAATGATGCTCTAGATGACTCTCTCTCTCACCACTGTTGCTCTAGATGACTCTCTCTCTCCAGCCTGGGCAATCCTCAGTGGAAACCTCACACTGGTCCTACGGGTTAGCTTCCCTTTGGCAAGCTGTGTAAATGAATTGCAGAGAGAAAAATCAGCAAGATTTCTATTTATTTATTGAGTTTAGTAAATGTAAATCTCCATAGACTGTGAGCCACAGATCATTAAAAGAAAATGTCTTGGCAAAATATATATGATGGCGCTCAGGATGGACTGACCTGTCTGTTAAAAATTGACTTCCTGTGTCAATATGCTGCATCATTACGCTGTGTCGTCTGTAAAAGGTGTACTTGTGCACCTGTCAGAAATGAAACTTACATGATGAACTTAACCACATAACACACAATGTTCTCTCTAACTTCAGAGCAGGCTAGTCATGACCATGATTGGTGGAGGGAGATGGGAGGGGGACACGATTCCCATGTAATGAGATGCAGAGTAAAGGCACTGCGATATGAGGACAGGCTGAGGGCAGAGCATAGCCATGCATTCAATCAACACCTCTGAACCTCATTGTGTAGAACATCATCTTACAGCCTACCTCCATGAGAGAGAGAGAGAGAGAGAGAGATGGACAGGGAGAGAAAAAAGGAAGAAAGAAAGAAAGCAAGCAAGGAAAGAAAAAAACTATAGCTGCCCACTTCTTCAACTACAATTAAACGGGAATAAAAGAAGGAAAGAGGAAAGTGGAAGACAAAAAAAAATGGGAGAAAAGGGAGAAACTCAAAATCAGGTGTGAAGTGCGCTGGAGTGGACTGGAATGAATGGGTACTGGCGGGGCCGCGCTGGGGTGGACCTGGGGGGCCTCGCTGGGCAGCGGCAGGTGAATGGAGGGGGCCAGCAGATGGTTGTGTGTGCCTGCCCGGAGAGTCCATCCAGCGGGGATCTATATTCATTCGCCTCCGCGCACCTTTGATTTTCAAGGGGATTACACCTTGTGTTCAAACACAGAGGGAAGAAAGGAGGGGGTGGAAAGCGACATGATGCAGAATAAAATTACAGGCTGCTTAAGGAAGGACCTCATTCATGGTTAACTCCTCACGGCTCATTACGACTAATCCTTATTAGTGAGTTAGAAGCATGTGTGAGTGTGAGGGTGTGTGTATGTGTGTGTGTGTGTGTGTGTGTGTGTGTGTGTGTGTGGGTGTAGGGGCCATCAATGACTCCTGGGGACATGTGTCACCATTGTAGGGCAGAGGGCTTAATCCCACTCCTGTGGTTGGGCTATGGGGGGAGACAGTGAGCAGCCCAAAGTCTATCAAACGCCCCCGCCACCAGGAGCACAGGCCTCCCTTTGTTGATCAACTTGAGGACACCTTCTTCTCTCGAATGCTTATGAGGTCATGTGGTGAAGTTAAAGGAGATGTAAATGTTAAGAGGGATTCCATATTATTGGGGACACAAAGGGACAAGCATTGACTTCATAAAGACATTCCAAACGCACACGGTCACCGGGGCCAACAGGAATGGTGTTGCTCAAAGACAGAGACAGAAGACCTAAGGCGGAATAAAGTTGCCTTGTCACTTTGTGTACGTGGCAGGTTGTAAATTAGGCAGTTGTATGAAATATTTCTGGGAAAATATTTGTATTGCATGGCAGTTTGCATTCTTTATCTTTATGCGACTATATGCAGTCTCAAACTGCAACCAGAGGCTTGCAAAAAGGACTTATACACAATAAACACTACTCAATAAAAATTATGGTTTTATTAAAAAGGTGCTTTTATTCGTTAAGAATAAGACAGTGGATCAGTATATGATGGGCAGCCAGCAATTCAGACAAAGTATAATCAAACAAGCAAAGTCTTCAAAAAACAGTATTTAAGTATTTAAATAAATGTTTAAATTAACAACCAATGTCAAAATATCACCGTGTACTACATCTGATGTCTCTTGGTGTAACTCAACATGAAAGCTCTTAATTGCTGTAAAATCAGGGAATTTCTCAAATGTATTTAATGGGCTTACTTCTCTGCTGACAAAGCTCACCTTTAATTCAACACGCTCCCCCTCTTGTTCTCCTAACACATAGCACTCACACCCCTACAGAGCCCTATTGGCCCCATCTGGATGGGCCAGGCTGGCCGCGTCTGGCTCCTGCTGGTTCCTGCACAAGAGGGAGATTATAAATGAACAGGGGCTCCTGGCTGGTTAAGGGCTGTGGGGATGAAGCCCTGGTTGGGAGTCCCGGGCATCACACAAAGACTCGTGATCACGGGGAACAACCCCTAAACATATTGATCTTATTGATGGAAATGTGTTATCTGTCAGGATGAAAGAGTGACCCCCGAAAACATAAATGCACTGTGTAAACTGCAGAGACATGGTAGCACCGTGGAAGGACAAGATATTGTCCACAAAATGAGAAAGTGTGGAGTGGAATTAAGTGTGTTAGATTTTGAAATTACTGTGCACTATTTTTAATAACTCAGCTAATATTGTTTTACAAATTCTTGATTTACCCTGTTGGAAGTTACTCAGAATTTCTACATTTCATCAGTAGAATGCAATAATATTAAGCTATAATGTGTGCAAAATGTCATGTTGGTCATGACATGAATTTGCAAAGAGTTCATATACAATCTACAATGTAAAGCTAGTAAATTGCTAGCACACAGCATTTATTCACAACAATATTATCAGCATTCATCACTCTATCTGGCGCCATTGCTGGCCCTCTGCAATAACAGTGTGTCCTCATCCCCCCCCTGGACACAGAAACTGAAAGCCCTGACTTCTCAAAGTCCAGATAAGGGATTTCAGGAGAATGAAGACAAGCCATATCATCTGCCCCTTGAATTGTCTGTGCTAAACCTCCCCAATGGTAACTTGTTTCCATCTGATGCCACGGTGCACTTGTCAGGTCCTCGGCACATTCAGAGGGTCGCTGCCAATTCAAATCATGCAAATGAATGTGGTCCCCATTGTGACTGCTCAGGGAGATCACGGGTTTATCAGGAACATGTCCACCAGAGCGGGCACGGATTGTCTGCTCACCCCGGCCCACAAAGAGGGCGCTTCTGCCTCATTCACGACTCGAAGGTCATTCGCCATGTGAAACACATCAGATGCATACAAAGAAGTGCAGAGGGGCGGCTTTCCACCCCCCCCTCTCTCTCTCTTATCTATCATTGCGTGTCTGCATTGCAGTTCCTGTTTATGTGTGTGTCCAGGTAGAAACAGATGAATAATTTAAAAAATGAAATACATAAATAATAAGCAAATACAAATATAAACAAATGAATGAAAAACAAAAGAATGAAAAAAATCGAAAGGCAAGGAATAAATGACCATGACTGTGGTTATATTGGCAATTACCTTCTGCCTCATGGACAAATCCCGCTTACACCACACAAGTGTGGACATTTGTTGAAGTTTAACACATGAGAATTGATACATTTAGGGTTAATACATGTTGTTTGTACATGTTGTTTATACATGTTGTTTATGTTGTTTATACATGTTGTTTATACATGTTGTTTATATATGTTGTTTATACATGTTGTTTGTACATGTAGTTTATACATGTTGTTTGTACATTTTGTTTATACATGTTGTTTATACATGTTGTTTGTATATGTTGTTATACATGTTGTCTTCCCTCACGGTTTTGGCCTTGTCTAAAAGGTTACAAAACATAACATCTCCTCTTTGCCTATCAGGACCTGTAGATGGCTAAACCAATGCATTAGTTTTAGAGTAATAAACAAGCATGTTGAGAGAGATTACATAAAATGCATATTATGGCCACGCAATCCACATAAACCCACACACACACACACCAGGCATCATGGGTTACATAGGAAACATACATAGGAGACCAAGACATATTACACAAAAGGTATTTGTACAAATATTTGTTTCCCCCCCCTGAAAACTGTGTTGCTGATATTTGTCGATAAACAGTTTTAAAGTGTACCTTTAACCCTCCTTTTGTGCTGAGAAAAAATAACACTTATTATGTCTGGGTCATCATGACCCGGGATTCAATTGATCATTTAACTCACCTCACCTATATATAAATACAACGTAACAATTCAGCACAGTGTTAGAGATAGGTGTTTACAAGGTCACCTGATTTTCTCTCTCTCTAGCACCCCCAGAAGACCACATGCATTCCAAATGTGTGAAAACATTTCTGAACCCCAAAATAGCAGTAACGTTGATTTTAGACAGTCTAGATTAAGATATTTATATTTATATAGATATAATATTTCAATGTTCAAGCAGAAAAAATAATGGTGAAACCTCTTTCAAACACTAATGACACCATCTAAGAACATATTTAAATGAAGACGGGGAGGTTGCGGGTCTGTAACATCCACTTAGATATGGTTAACCAGGGTAGGGTTTAGAAACGAGGGGGGGGGGGGGGGGTATCTTGACAAACTAGGACATTTTGGAATATACACCTTTTCACCAGATAAAGTAGATTTTGTAAGGAATAATCCACACTGGGGCATTTATGTGCATATACCCACCGTAGGTCAATATTGCCCAATTTGAACCTGGAAAGTGTCAAATGTTGTGATTGTGGGCTGGACCTGCTACATCACAACAACTTGCTTTAGCCTGTCTCTGCATGACCAAGGACCTATACGTTTTTGTTTTCAGCAGTCAGCTATTTTTCCACCTCTCAGAGGTTTTCTTCTCAGGAAGGCCAATACAATGCATTAGTACATGCATTAGTACATCCACTGATCATGCTATCTCTAAACTGTCAAAGAAATTAGCAATGAAGTGGTCCTCTACTCTCATAAATAGAAAATTCAAGAACCCCAAACAAAGGAGGACTCAAAAATGTGTGTGTGAGCGTGTGAAAGGGTGAATCTGTGGTTTTGATGCATCATTGAAGGACATGGATACAATGCATTGCTAATGAGCTAGCATTCTAAACTAGATTTCTTAAAATGGACATTCTAGCAAGTATTTATGAGAATGAAGAAAATGGATGGCTAGTTTATACACACTAATGAGACAGAGCAACTCATATAGCTTGTTCTACATCAGAAGTTACTTCGGGTCATATTGACCCAAACACAATAGGGGTCATTTTGTGGGTCATTTTCATCATTTTGCATTGTTTGACAATAGTTTCAGGTCACTATGACCCAAACTTAATACGAGGGGCTGAGGACAAACGAAACCACGACACACCCTGTGGTTACATGAGTTTTTAGGAAGCACTAGCAGTAACCTCAAACGTTGGCTACATGTAGGATGAAGCGGTAATTTAGCCGAGGGATGTTTGAGTGTCCAAAAAGGAGGACTTACATTTGAGCTGTTTAACTGAAGAGCATTGGTCCTGTCAGGGCTGGACTGGGGAAATTTTTCAGGCCGGGCATTTTTAACCAAGAGCAGGCCACCACCAGGTATTGACGGGGAAAAATGTAAGCGCGCTGTGTGACAGCGTGGGTTTTTTCCACAACTGCTTTTGACATGCGTACCCCTTAAGCCTTTTTGTCACACCATGAGTACCCCTTCACTCATGCAGTGACTATGCTGCACACATTCGTTAATTTATCCACATACCCCCTGCAGTTTGCTTGCGCACCTCAGGTGGTATGTACCACTTACCCCTTGTTGGGAATCACTGACTTAAACGATCAATGTGCACTAGGAGACAAAAACATTTTAACACTATGAGAAGCTTTATGAAAAGTTCTCCCAAAATACTGTTATCGTAGGCTTATCAAAAGTATGATCTATTGACCGTAGGTCACATTACTATTTAGACATGTCATTTCTTTCAACCTTGTTACTTAAATTTAAGTAAAGGAATTATATTAAAACATATTAATTAACTTAATCTGATCCACTATGAGTGTTTCAAGTCAGCGTATTATTTTACCTCATCACAAAAGCAGCCTTTTCATCAGATCGCTCTTCTCGACTACCCTGTCAATGATGACATCTGTACAGTGGCGTAACGTTATTTTGACGGGCCCTATAGTTACTTTGACGTTCCCTATTACGCTAAACAAAGATGTTTGTAATTGATATGATTGTGACAGGTGTGTACACAAAGAACGAAATCTTGTTTAACTCGTTAGAAATGGTCAGAAAGTAGCCTAGATAGCACTGTTTACGATAACCCTGATCTTAAAAATGACAGACGTCCAACATAACGTAATTAACTAATTTATTAAGAGGAACAGCAAACAATGTATTAACAATATTTACAAGAAGAAGTTTCAATAGGATATTTAAATTGTGTATACAAGCAACGCAGACACGATGAAACTTACTAAATTATTAAACACAGACACACACGTTCTGTTTTCCATCCTCCTGGCCATGGTGCGGTCACGGATGGCCCGACATCCCGACATCCCGGCTTGCTCTTTGAAAGTAGACAGGACGCGCTCGGACTCGCGGTAACGTAAACACAGGGTCAAAGTGTGCTAAAGCGTTCTTAAAACACGGATGACAAGCGACACACCTGCTTTACCCACATCTGAAAAACACATAATGAAACGGGTGCTCCACTGCGACTTGTTAAAGGGGGCATGGCAGCCCATCAAATACCCTTGTACTAACTCACCTATTTGAATGGCATTCGACGAGCCTTGCGTGCCAGCAGGAGGGTCGTCCGTAGCACTAGCAGACTCCACGGACTGGCGAACGTTTGTTGAAAAATCTAAATAATCTAATTTGGGTAGCTTTGCCACGTTCTCCTGCAGCTCGTTTCTCTCTTGCCTTTTCTTACTGCCACTTTTGTGTTTATAAGACATTTTCAATAAACTCGTGTAGCCTTCACAATAGGTATAGCAGTCTTGCTCCTTTGCTATTGACAGTTAGCAGCCTTAATATCACTCTGTTACCTTTCTCGCGAGACGAATATTTAAATGATCTGGTCCATTAACAGTGTTAAACATGTTACCCAGAAATCCCCACTGCAAATCTGAAATTCTGAATGACAAAATACCAAAGAAAATAACTTATTCGTTTCACTGAATCGTTTCTCTTTATTGTTCCTTCAGTGTATGTAGGTTAATCATGTGCTGTTGTTCTAAATTGCTACAATTTTTTTTGCAAAAATAATACCCACCATGACGAAGATACGTACGGTATTATAGGAGTATAAATAGTTGTCGAGACATATCTTTCTTTTACTAAGGAAGTTAGTGCTGAAAACTTTAGCTACAGTAATTGAAGGCCAAAGCCCGCGTGTAATTCTGCCTGTTCAACTGAAATTGGCGTTAATGTGGCCTGCATTGAAGTTAACGTGGCCTGCTCCGTTAGACGCGAGTTTGGCATGAATAAAAAAAAATAATCAAAGGCTTCAGGCCACCGGGCATTTGCCCGCCATGCCCTATGGCCAATCCAGCGGTGGGTCCTGTAGACAAATTGTTTTTCACATTGTGTTTAACAAATAGGTCACACTTAGTATTGTCAGTATATTAAAGAAACTATATATTTTGATGATACATTATGCAACCCAATGGCTATAGATTGGGTGAACGATACTAGACCAGGAAGTGACTCTTGAGGTACACCACATGTGATTAATGACACTGAGGAAGTATAATTACTTGATTAAGACAACGTGATTGATGGCATCAAAGGTGGCAGGAAGGTCTAAAAGGCTTTAAATCAAGTAGGCCATCAGCAGCCATCACTGGTAACCCATTAGTAGATCATTAGTAACCCTGAGAAGTGGGATCTTGGAGCAGTAGATACCTGACTGAAATGAAATGATGTTGAGAAGTGTATTTTACCTGCTTTCTCCAGAATTTGAAATATGAATGGTAGTTTAATTTATGTGGCAAAACTGTGGAATGGCGCAAGGACTGTGGCAGAAGACATCTACAAAACATTGAGGATTAATAATTAGATCAGATCTGACAGAGGAATAAAGCTCACAGCAGTAGCAGAAGTTGATACAGGACTGACTTGATAACAGGACTGTTGAATAAGTCGATCAATTTGCTTTTGTATGTTTTCAATAAGTGAAAATATAGAGCTCAGAATTGTTAGGGGTTAGCATTAACAGTTAAGACTTAACATAAAAATGTCCTTACAGGCAGGCTATGGTTAAGTCTGAACCAACATGCAGTTTCAATTGACTACATACATTACGGACACTGTGGTGTGTATCCATAATGTACCAAAATATAATATCTATTTTTCATCCATGCCTGCGGTAAAATACTCCCCACTGGTGTTTAAACACACACAATGCTCCCTACCAAAATGTAATTAAATTATGAAGTGATACACATCAGACTGGTCACGCTTGTTTGTGTCTGCGTTATTGTAGGCAGAGAGCTCCATGCTGTGCACAGGAGACAGGGCTCTCTCCACTGACTCTGTGTGTGTGTGTGTGTCACAGGGAGAGAGAGTGTGTGCCAGAAGGCTTATTCTCCACTGGAACAGACTCATGCTGAGTGCCACATAGAGGAACAAGAAACATTGGCCTTCTCTCTACACTTGGAGAAACAGCCACTCTAAAACAGATTTTTATGTATTTTGGTAACAATCTTCTGGATGTTCATTGCTGTCTGACAATATTTAATTATTTATTCATTTATTTATTTCAACAAAATGTGGATTGCTCTCTCTCTCTTTCACATTTGTGAACCCTATTCTTAAAATTATTCCTTTTTGTAAGTCTTATTTGTTTGATAAAATACACAATAAGAGCAATAACAGAATATCCTCTTTGGTGTTCTTAAATGATAAATATTGTATACTTATACACATCACTTGTATACCTACACATTACATAAGCCTATATGATGCAGTATGAATTGTATTGAATTACATGCATGTGAACATTCAACAATTTCAATTTTATAATGTGTCAAATGTTGCATGCATAGCATATTCACATCCATAGAATGTTGCAAAGGTTACTTAAATTTACGAAATTAAATTGCTGTCAAAGGAATCATTTCCCTACTACACTAGTTAATTGAAAAGAAAATTGTGCTATTTAAAAGACAAGGGGAACTAGTTGTTGTTGTCAGAGATTTACTGAAAGGTCCAGAGGTAACAGCTGGGGAAGAGAGGCGACTTGTGGTTTGGGCATTCGTCCTCTGGAGCCGTCATGAAGGGAAACGGTAAAAGAAATGACCCACTTAAGTTGGACAGACAAGGGACTGACTTGTTGTTTGGCTTTGTGTACCTGACCATGTTTCTTTTGTAAAGTGTGTAAATTGCAATTCCTCCCCCCTTCCTCTGTTTTCACTCTCTAAATTGGAGACACATTATGCTATTACAGACACGTCTTTCACTGCTGAGAAAAGGGAACGATTTAAAAATGTCCGCCGTTCAACAACTTTAACTACTAGCAAAAGGCAAGAGGTGTTGTCGCCCCTGTTTTTGTAAGGTGGCTGAATAAGAAGCATAATTGAGGCTGTTAGAGCAAATTATGACGCGTTGGGGAAGGACATTTGCTGTGTAAACAGTCATTACGCCAGGCTGTCTGTGTTCGGAGACCTTGCATAGGATAGTCAGGTGGAAGAAGGCCCCCATGTAGTTAACAGCAATCTGCAGTAATCACTTCCCCATTTTCGGAAAACTTGTTTTTTAATACTTTATGTTTGAAGCAATTTCTCTGTGTGTGCATCCTAAGATAGATCCTCTGTCCATTACACACTGCATGTGGTAAAGCTCATATTAAACAGTGACGGTGAATTGATTCTGGTACATTAGTGACAGGCAGTTGTCCGTCTTTGTTGGACATCCTAGGGCCCCTCAATTGAACAGAAAGCGCAGCGCTATTAACTTGAGTAATTGTGTAAAACACCTAATGTGTGCTGAAAAACACACAGGAGTGGCTGGGAGCCCGATGTATGTGGCAGAGGCCCACACACACACACACACACACACACACACACACACACACACACACACACACACACACACACACACACATACCTGTGATTAATCAGAAGGTAAAGTGGACGTATGCACACACAGTATCAGTGGGATACACATCCTCGGCCCACGGGAATCAATTCCGCCTAATTAGCACAAAGGGCTCTCCTGTGAAGATGTTCTCATTGACCCCCATGTGACACTCAACACGACACAAAGTTGCCACAATTACAGCAATTACCACAGGGCTGATGGCCCTCGCGTGTGGTCTGCCTTTAGAGTGACTCTCAGCCTGCGCCGCGGCTACCTTCTTTAGCGCGACACCTCCACACACGCCGGGTCTTTTCCTCGGGATCACTGACACACTGACACACATCGGCATGCTCATTGGAGCTGAGCGGTCATTCAGAGCTGCGGTAATGACTCCTTATGAAGTTGAAAACCTCCCAGAGGAATTTGGCACCATAAGGGAAATGGCGTGCTGTATTGCAATATTTATACTTGGAATAAAATACTTAGGATGTGCCAATGATCTGTCTCTATTCCCACTTTAAGTACTAATAAAGGCATCCCCTTGTTTCTATTGATGATGTGTTCTTGTTATCTGGCTGTATCTGGATCCATTGATCTCTATAAGAGTGCAAACCTCACTTTGAACTCAAGCACCTTCAGTGTTTTGCAGAAGAGAACGACATGAGCACAGGTATAAGCCGACCAGAGTCTGTGTCAGTAGTGGATGTAACCATAACAGAGCCTGAACCGTTACGTGTTCAGCTCCTGTCCAGTGGTTAGGGTGGGGTGCTGTGGGGTTGGATGCGGCATGGGGGATTGCATTACCCCAATATTCACTTTGTACAACAGACACACCAACCAACTATCAAAATATAAATCTCAGGTGATCGTTGATATCCGTAACTGTTCTCAGATGTTTTGTTGTGCCACAGCTCTGCTCTCCGTCGTAGAGGTAAAATGCTTTATATCCTGCTACCCGGCAGTGGATGAGATAAAAGAACAGAATGTTGGTGGTGTTTGAGCACTGATCTTTCACAACTACAACATGCCTGATACCATGATTGTGGATCGATTCAGTGCGGCTACCGACATTGGCAAAGTACATTTCCTGTTGATATTTCTGTTCATAAGAGAAGTGCTGTTTGCAATCATCAGCTCCAGGATGGTCCTAGTGTCTCCACTCATCACGCCAGGAATACAAACAGTGTAAGAGGAATGATCAAACCCCTAATCTGTAGAGCTATTACATTTGAATAATTCAGAATGTTTTTTTCTAAACAGTACTAGCTTGACCAACATGTTCCAGATACAGCCAATGACACACAGAGTTCAACTGTCACTTAATATGGTCTTAATATTTTTAATATCCTTGTCCCTTTACATTCTTTTAATATTACAATTTATTTTTACTAAACACTGCATTGAAAATAACTTCCCCTATGCTTACTGCTTCGAGAACGGAAACAGCAGATTACATATATTTGGCGCAGTCCCTCAATGCTGTCGAAATAGATCCAAATCACTTTTAAATGGTGATATATCTTAGAAAATGTAATCATTTGCATATCAAATTAACTGTGGGTTGGCTCTTCCGTGGTCAAGAGAAGGCAGTTAGTGAACTGGGGGCCATATTGAGAATCTGTCATCCTACAGCACTCCCCTGGGTGAGTTTACTTGATAATTAATATATTAAACTCATGACAAGTAGCCAGACAGGGACCCCTTGTCATCTCAGTAGCAGAGCTCCAAGAGAAAAGGGGTGCAGTTTGACCGGCCATCAATATCCTAACCTCCCTTCCCTCTCTGGGTCATATGAGCCGTCTCATAACTCATGTGGTTTTTTCCCCCCTCTCCTTCACCCTTTGCTGTGGAGGACAACCGTATTTCCTACTGCATTCACCATTTACAACAGCAACAGCAACAGCAGCAACAGCAGCAGCAGCACAGGCTCCTAGGTCAAACACTCATCCACTACTGCATTACACGGAGAGATCAAGCAGATCTTGAGATGGAGTAAGGGAGAGTGGAGAGAGAGAGCGAGAGAGAGAGAGAGAAAGAGAGAGAGAGAGTTTCACAAAGAGATTGCCAACCAACACAACCTTAACATTCACTTATAACTAGTTATTTGGAGGACAGCCATTTCATATGTTGTCCATTGAGTTATGTAAAATTATCATAAAGATCATATTCAGTATATATGCCGAATATATGTAGAATTATCATAAATATCATATAAACTGTATATTTCTATCAGCAAAGGCTGCAAAAGCAAATTTTGCGGTATGCCTGTATGAACCATGCTGTCATATTCATATCCCGAACCATATGAAGGCACAGTGACTGAAAAAGCTTACTCTTATGTGCTGTATATGTGGCTGGCAAGCAGTTATAAATAGGCTATGATACATCCCAAAGGAATGGTCTAAAATCCAATTACATACAATAGAATTAATATCCTGTCACAGGTCACTGATATCTCTCGCCATGAGGTCCCCAATAAACATACAGTATATTAACAATACATTTGAAGAGATCCTGAATGTGGATAAGTAGCTGCAAGGTTACACACTATTTGCAAATTTAGATAGTGGCAAACATGTATGTCATACTGTGATTCTAAACTCCACTGTTTACCCACTGTCGCCTCTCAAACATACCGCACTATTACTTCTCAACACTAACACGGCACTTTTACCTCTCAAGACTTAAGACATTAAACGAAGATAAGCTTCAGACCGAAATGTGAGTGGGAAGTTGGGGGAATTGAACAAAACATCTCCGTTAAAGTTAAATAGACAAAAGATTGAAGGTTTGTGTTCTGAAGTATTATCTCTCCTCTCATCTCACCTCTTTCATATCCACCACCATTCAACAGCTTTAATTACTGTGAAAAAAAAACCTAAAAGGAAACAAAAAGGAAACAATCTCCTTGAAAAACATGCCTGTCTCCCGGTGTCATCCACATTCATGTATTAGGTATGGCTTATAGTAATTGGTGCATTCTGTGCCATTCATAATATGGTGTGAGAGACACATTGGCAGGGCTCATTGTTCCCCCAACTGGCATGCCATCATGCACATCAGAATGAGAAAGCAGGGATTCCTGTAAGCCCGCAGTAAGCAGAGTTAATCCTGTTGACTGTGAATGGGCCGGGAGAGCCATGCCAACACACACTGGGGAATGGAGGAACCACTCAATGCAGCAAGATGGCTCCCCATGCCATATCATCCCAGCCAAGAAAGCCCCACCAGCACCGTGGCAGACCATTTACCTCGGCGGCAGGGGATGAGGAGATGCAATGGGTATGTGGAGCCGTATGTAAGAGGGCCAGATACTGGGGAAGCCTCAGGGTCAGGATTAGCTAAGACAGAGAAACCAGAGTCAGTCAAAAGTTTCTGACCTGCTCTTTACAGTGGAAAGAAAACAAGGTGCAAGATATTAATAAGTCCATCTTGGGGACCTGGACTACATGACTGTGTTAGTGAGAGATGAAACATGTATAGTGAAAGAGAGAGAGAGAGATAGAGAGAAGGGTAGGGATGGAGAAAAACCCTCCACAAGAACAGCTGTGTGAGAAAGGGAGCCATGTTGCTGAGACAATGGCATGAGTGACTGATGGTGGCTCAATCAGCTATGTGTGTTGGGTGTGGAGGGGGCAGCACACCTCCAGCCAGCCCCCATTAGGGCAGAGGGCCTAGGCTGGTGAGACAATGCCCCTCAGGGGGGCTGTAACCAGAGTCTGTCCCCTTAGTTAGCCTTTATTAAATCAGCTCATTGTTCCCCACACGCTGCCCGTCACCGCAGCACTTCTTCAGGACTAATTTGCCGTCACCCCTATACAACTCATGCTAGAGAGAGAGACAAGGCTTTTCTCCGAGAGCTGTGGTGCCGCGGCTGCTGTCACCGCGGTAGCAGTAATGCTCACAAGTGCACTTGTTGAGGGATAAAGGAGAGGGGTTTTTCTAGGGGCAGAAATCTGAGGGGCAGAACATGATTTTCTTTTCCCCTGTGGTGGATGAACTCTTGTCTTTAAAAAAAAAAGAAAAAAAAAAGTGTGGGGCTTACTGGCAGATGGTGCGTTGTCAGGAATGAAACAACAGTGGAGTTCGAGAGGAGAACTTTTTGTAATTACAAGAGCAGGGGCTCAGCTGCATGTTAGGGCGACAAAGCAGAAGCACGAGGCCATTTCATTTTAAAGTTCATACGGGCAGTATGCTCCTTAATGGGCAACAAACATCCACGGGTGCACAGCACCGAGTGTGAGAGGAGCACAAAGGGCCATTCTAGTTTGGGCTGACCCCCGCCGCTGAAGACAGACTTGATGGCTAATGTAAAAATAACAGGCCCTCATAAATCAGGGCGGCTGGAGAGATTCAATGATGAGAGCAAATCAATACGAGGGCCTGGTGCTGCCACAGAGCAAAATGGCACTCCATTTATAACCGAGGACTTTGAGAGGAAACATTACTCACATTTGAGCAGACATGGCTTAAACCCGGAGCTCCAAAAAATCCCTGTTTTTGTATGTGTGTCTGTATGTGTGTGAGGTGTGTGTGTGTGTGTGTGTGTGTGTGTGTTTGTGTGTCAGTAACTGTTCTCAAGTATGTAATAACATACAGTAGAACAAGACCTTATTAACACCAGCGACCGCATTTCCCCAGCACATGGTAAAGCAGTGACAGTAATCAATGAGGTTTGTATTTCTGTGACGTTTCAGGGGTGCCGGTGCTGAATGTCACATGTCACACATGGAAAGGCTGTGCACATGGTTCTCTCGGACTCTGACTAAATAGGACAAACTCTCTCCACCTCACAGTCTCACAGCGCGACGAAGGCAAACCACAAGGTCAAAAGGTCAGAGGGCCGGGGGCAGGAGCTCATAAGCTAACTACATTGCATTAACTGTGTCTCTATTTGATGAATCTTATTCTGCCGGAATGATGATGTTTAGCTCAGATTTATACATAGAATCCTTAATATAAAAAGTTGGTAATGATAACCAATAGAAATATAGTGACTTAATTGAAACCGATTAATCAAGATGTTGAAACAATGTATCCACGTATTTGCCTGCAGCAAGTGCATAAAATATTTATATCTAATTACAGAAATGTGTGAAATTAATTATTCAGAACTTTTAATCACTCATCCATTAGTGAATTGTTTTCTAATTCGTGAAAAAGATCTGATTAGAACGTTGCAAAGGTCTAATTTGATTATTTCTTACTATTGTTAGAAATTACACACTAACAATTACACAGGATCCGCTATAATTTGAGATAACTGCTAAAAACTTCACTCGTTTGAATGGATGCATGGGGAAGAACGTGTCTGCATTCGTAGGTAATCACAGGAACACATTTAGGTTCATGCAGCAGTCTTGGTTACGGATCCTTCTAGCAGACAGAGAGAATACGTTATCCTATCCTGCGTGTCACACAAACACTTGTATACCAACAACAAACGGGTGAGAAAATGGATTGTTGTCTGCCTCCGGTGCACACATTTGTGCCCCATGCAAGTCTCTCTTTCTCTCTCTCTCTCTCTCTCTCTCCTTTGTGGACTTTTCCTTCAGCCTGACCCACAGGAGCCCAGAGTGGCCTCGCACAGTTTCCTCACCCAGCCTGTGTCTGTGGCCTCCATGGGAGCCAATCTGTCCTTATAATTAGACCGGGGGAGCCGCTGCCGTCCAAGGCCATTAGCCCTTCGCACCTCTGCTGTGTATGCGGTTGGACCAGGCAGGATGCATAATAATTGGGGCTGAGCATCCTCATCACCACCCCCCCCCCACCCCCACCTCTCTGTATTAAAAACCCCATCACACTGCCTGAGCCTCAGCTCGCGCCCAGGCTATGGCCAGCCTCCCTATCTGCAGGGATCATCCATCCTACCAGGTATTTGCAGAGGGTGCTCTAGAATATCTTGTCTGGGTTTAAGTTTTAGGGGGGGGGGGGGGGGGGGGGGGGGCACTGTCAAGGACATCTCTGCATCTATAGACCAACACACACACACTGTGGGAAAGAGAGAGCGAAACACAAACTTTCACACAAATGGACACACACTCACTCTCTCTCAAACACACACACACACACAAGGACACGTACACACCCATACACACATAAATGGCTGGAAGAGAAAAATTATGCCAGTATCATACTGCTTCTTTTTTTCTCAGATAAATTGGTAAAATTCCCACAGCAGTCAGCCAGGAAGCTAGTTAAAATGCACTTACTTGCTAGGCTAGTGAACTGAGGGTATCTCAGCAGGTAAGACTGCTGGGACTAATTGCTTCTATATTTGTCAATGGGAACTTCTAAAACACCAAGGGTCCACAGTAAGGTTAATGTCTGTACTTAATTGATCTACATTTAAGACTGAGGCCTTTTTTGATCTGTTTATGATTTCCACCACAGATTCCCATTAAGCATGCTTCACACTCAAATCAATAGAGGACACACATCCACACAGTCTATGGTATAAATATTGTTAGTGCTCCTTTACGTTCCTCAAGCTCTCATAAATCAATAAAGAGAGAGAAATTATTTTGTGTCTTGTGAATTTCATGTCAGTTATGTTCCATTGCATCAGCATGTGGTTAAGACAAAGAGGTAGAGAGAGGGAGAAAGAGAGGAAGAGAGAGAGAAAGAGAGAGAGAGAATGACAGAGTAAGAGAGAGAGCATCTATGTGTGTGTGTGTGTGTGTGTGTGTGTGTGTATGTGTGAGCGTGAGGGAGAAAGAGAGAAACAGGGGAGAGGGAGCAAGTGAGAGAGAGGGGAAAAAAGAGAGAGGGAGAAAGAGAGAGTGAGTGGAGAAAGAGAGGGGGGGAGAGGGTCGAGCAAGTGCAATGGGAAAGGGGGTGGGGGTAGGGTGGTCGGGTGGGCTGAAAATCGATGCGGCAGCACGCTCTTCCCCAGCATGGCAGGGAGGGGAACTATTACGGGGGAATCATGATTTATGTCAGGAGAGGAGGGGATGTCAGGGCGAGGCTGGAATAGGGGGTGAGGACCAATAATGATAAATGTCCCCTTGCCCCTCATCGCAAGGCCTCCCTCTCCACGGCTGCCAGAGAAAGAGAGACTCCACTCTCTCCTCCATCCTCCTCAGCCTTTTGTTCTTGCCTCTACCTGGGTTCATTCAAATCTTTCAGTCTTGGGTTCAGCTTCCCATTTCACCGTATTTATGAAACCTCTCCGCTACATGTTTATTTGCATGCCCTCCTCAATGCCACCAAGTCAGAGCAACAACAATTCCTCACGTATGGCATGCATGAAGGGGAGCATACATTATTGTATATAATGGTTACCTATAACAATAACAATACAATAACACATTAAATATTTGCGATCCTTCTCCCCAATCACCTGCTCTTGATCACACTACAGCTTCAGCCCACTCTACAGAACCAAACCAAACCAAACAAAACAAATGATTTATTGGGATGAATGGAACATAATGGAGTGCTGTGAGTCACAGACAGAGCGGTTCTCCTGCGGTGCCCAGTAACGGCAAGCATATCATGAACCCATTAATGAGCCGGCGGCTGCCAATTAGTGATCATTTAACTGTAAAGTGCAGCAGATTGATTCAGATTAGGCAGCCACTCGTATTTGCCACTAAGGGCGATGGCATCCAGGCGATGGCATCTGATCTACTGGTCATGAAGGGGACCAAGCCTTTGGTAATCCTCAATGTCTGCTGCTACAGAACAAATCCCCATAAAGATGTCATGTTTAGAAAGTATGTAAATTGGGCTAATCAAACTGAAATCCAGTCTGAATTCTGAAATCCACTTGCTGCTCCTGTCAGAAAATCCTATCTAAAACTGGCATGCCCCCCTGGTTGATGCAGGATGTATCGGTTGGATGAGTGAAAGGCATGCAGTGGTTCACAAGGAATTGAGTGGCTTACAGACACGTTGTTAAGGTTGGAGGGTTGCTGTATTTTGCACATTTAAATTTGATGCATGTGTTTTTGCTAATTAAACTCACAACTCCTAATTTGGCAGCGTTCAGCTTCTTCCTTCTACAGTCTTTACTTAACCCGCTGCTATGACTACAGTTTATTTATCTTGGTCATTGGTCAGCCACATAATCATATTGCCATAGAAATTTGTACTACAGTGCTTTACAAGAGGCAACTACAAATGACGTGTGTTACTAGTGTTGTTGTTATTACTGGATATAACAGATTACTAATGTTATTGTTATTACTGAATACTAAAAAGACAATATTTCTTCCAGTTCATGAGTTTGTTGATACCTAAGCTGGGAAAACAAAGCAGTGGATGCAGAGTGGCTTAGTATAAACCAGACTGGTCAGGAAATCTCTAACCATCATGGTCTGCTCAGGTTTCGGTAACAGGAACAAGGTGTGTGCCATAATGCAGAAAGGCTAAACCTATGATCATAAAACGTATCAAAATTGTGGTTACAGTGATAGAAAACACTTAACAGTGAGTGGTGACCAGGGTATCATTTTGTACAGATTTTTTTTTTTCATTGTCAATTTATTCATATCACAAGAAAAATTGAAGGTGTCAACAGGCAACCTGAGATAAATATATAACTGTGAATCCATTTGATACTGTTGAGTGAAAGAGAACTGCAGCCATATCTGCTTTATAGGGATTAACAACGGTAGCCACTGATTGAGGATATGATCTAAATACCGGCCAAACATCATTTACAGTTAGTTTTATTGGGGCGTCTTGAAGGACTGTCCCCTTCTGTCTCTTTGCCATGGCAACCGGGATCTCATTTCAGATGTGTCATGCTACATTATCGTCTCACCGGCTCATGCACCCACCAGATAACCCCTTCACCACCACCCCACCCCTCCACACACCACCACTTTATGAGCACACACACACACACACACACACACACACACACACACAGTGAAAATATAAGCTAAATATAGACATATAGTATGCACTCTTTGTCTGTTTCAGAGTTAACGACAAAAAATAAACAAGATTTAAGACCATCGTCACTGAGGGCATAAGAAAATATTCTGTTTCTGAAAAAATATCAAAAATATGAATTGAATATTAGAAGACAGATGACCAAATACCACCGCATAAACATGTATAACAGAGAACTAGAGGGAGAGAGAGACAGAGAGAGAGAGAGACAGAGAGACAGACAGAGGAGGGAGGGAGGGAAGCCAGGAGACTCTGCCATCTCCTCCAGTGCTCCATGCCAAGTGGATTCCCCAGGTTGCAATTTCCTGCAACAACCTGAAAACATGCCCACACTGCAGCATCAGTGAGACCTGATCCCATCCAATACACCGGTTTAGGACTTGACAGGATTTGTAAATCACCAGAAATTCGAATACATTTTCCATGATTGCATACGTATGCTACACTAAATTCCTTAACCATTTATTCCCCAGTAATCCAACTCTTCTATTTGCCGCCATGAAAGCAGATAATGCACTACACAGTCAGGGGGTGTTGAGTCATCAGCCTTCGGGGGAGATGGGTCACTGATGCAGAAGCTTGACCAAGTCAACATCACCATTTCCAAAGAGTCCATAATCTGACATTTCCACCTGGAGAATGGGTTGAACGAAATAACGAAAACTCAACTCAACTCTTCTCCGTTCTCCATTTTGGAGTGAGCTTGAGGGTCAATGATGATGAGCCTCATCCTCTCTGTGTCAATGGCTCTCACTCCAGTCAAGCTGCTGATTCAGAAACTCCTCCTCAAGCGCTGCTGCAGACTATATCACCAAGGATGGACAGATGCATACTCCAACTGATCTCTTTAAAATAGTATATCTGTTGAAACATCAAATGCACACTTAACAAGAAAACGGCTGCAGACAAAATAAGCAGTATTTTCATGTGTGAATGGCTACTTTGTTGCACAGATTTTTGGTGTGTTGAGTAGCACCAACACTGGGCCATGTGCACATCATTATTATTTCAATATTAGAATGTGTTAGGAATGTAACTGTTAACACTTTTTTCCATTTTCTTCTATCTGAAAGCACTGTTGACGTATGTGTTATATAAGGCATCAGAGTGTGTAACAATGATGTCGCTAAAGCAGTTACAGCTTTTTGGATTGCATTTCTCCAAACATCTATACATTTTTCCTGACATATATCTTGAAAGAGTATATTATGATTGTCCACCAGCTCGCCGTCACTGTATTACTGCGAAAGACAAAGTTATGCTTAAGATCTAATTGAAATATGCATTTTCAAACACATATAATTGAAATACTGCCCTTGTCAACTCACCACATTTAACTCACACGTGACATTGCAGCTCAGTCAAACTGCCTGGGAATTTCAACTGAGCAAATTAGCTAATAACTCACCAGCCGTAATGAACTAAAACACTGTCATATAAAATTTATGAAGAATTTTCATTTGTGAGAGCGAGTCGCATCATTTAGCACAGGCAAAATGAATATGATGGAGGGGGAGGGAGGGAAAGAGGGAGAGAGAGAGGCCCTTCCTTCTTCATCCTCAATCACTCCTCTGTGCTAATTTCAGTAACATTAGCCATCATGCCTCAGTACCGTCACGTTCCCCTGCTGGTCCACACATAGTGGGGGCAGGATTGTGGAAAAGCTTAACCTCGGCATGGACATGAGAGTGCATATGATGTACACATTTCTTATTGATTTTAGTCTTCTGTTCATAGTTACTTCTCCCTGCCAATAAGGAATCTTGGTGTGATTCCTATTCAGCCACAATGAACTATACACAGAATAAAATGATCCCTCTGCATCAACATTTTGCTACTCAAGAACCTGATATCTATTGCACAGCCAGTGCAGGACCCTTTAGCATGTTTAAGCATTTGTCTAGCATATGATGCTGTAGCAGGCTATGCAATGGGACACTGACCCTCAATGCTGCTGTGCATGATTTGTAACACCTTCACACACACAGGCGATCAGCCTTTACAGCCCTTCTTCTTCCCCCCAACCACCACCACCACCAGCACCATTCTCCCCTCCCCACCTCACCTTTGTGGCTGTCAGATATGCAAGGCTGCCTCTAGCGCCGTGGCTTTCCATTAGTGCACCGGCGGCTTCCCCTGCCTCAGTGTTTCACGGGCATATTAAACAGATTAATGGAGCTCTCCGGGGAGGGAGAGGCTTCTGTCAATCTCAACTGAGGAGGAGGAGAAAAATTGAAAGAAAAATTCAAATAGCAGAAAATGTAAAAAGCCTTCAAAGCTGATAAAGCAAAGTAGAAAGAAGTGGAAGAAGAAAAAAATGGCAGATGGGAAATGTTTGTTGTTTTTTCTTTTGGTTCTCAGAAAATAGTGTCAATAGAAAGGAACCGCAGCGGCTGGTGACAGGTGCCTAGATGAGGTACCAAGCTGATGCAATTGAAGGAACCCTCACCACAAGAAAAACAAAACTGACAGAGAAAGAAAATAAATATGCCTTCACCAGGAGAATCGAACCACTGACACAGTATGCTCTGCCTTTGACACTTTAATCTGTTGACTATGTATCAGCCAAATGATAAGAGAGCTCTTTGACAGGACAGGCAACGTTCTTCTGAATGATCCCAGTATCGCCATTGCTGTCTCAACACTGCAAATCATTTTTCTATGGTAAAAATCATAGAATGGGTCATTACATTAACCATCTCCTCTAATGTCCCATTGCAGGCCCGTGCCCTGAGGCAGCGTGCACAGACAGAGAGGTCTAATGGCTCAGGGTATTAGAGGCTTAATTGCCCTGCCGCGGCCTCCGCTGGGTCGCAAACGGGGTCCGTTTTAGTTTAATCATAAACCATCCCGTCACCTGACCACCCCACACACCTATCCTCTCACTCCCTAAAAAAAGAAACACACCACACACATCCACTGTGTGTGAAGGAAGAGGCGTTAAAAGAGTCCTCTATGACAAGAGACCTTTACACACGTGCATGGCACTACTGAGTTAGACTGCCATCTACTGGTATTCTTCCAGAATGAAGTTACAAGGAAGGACCGGAAAGAAAAAAAATGAATCCAAGAGGAAACAAAGAACCCCATAGCTAACAACACTGCTCGTGTTTGCTGCAGCACAAACCTGATTAAACAGCACAGATTTACAGTCAGGGGAGGAGTGGGACTGCATCAGTCACAACGCATTTTGGGGAATATTTACCGTTGGTACTGAACAGTGACACAATGTAAATTTGATAACCAACTGACTACCCCAAAAGGCAACTATGATGGTTGGTGACCCAAAGCATGTCAGAGCAGCCACTCTATTCAAGTGTTTTACAAACAATCCGATCAGGTAAAGGGGGAGTCCTTGATAATTTATGATCCATTACACTTTTGGTCGAATACAACTTAATTCCCCTCCATGTTCCTTTGGCTGTCAGTCCAGTGGGGGTACGAAAAACATACACAGTCCTTGCTCTCAAATAGGAACTAACCAAAGTGGCTAGGTTTGAGCCATATACTATTCCAGCCAATCAACAACAGGGGGCGGTCATGCTCCAACGATGCTTCAGGAGCATGGAAGGGAGGGGTGTATTTGATTAGCTGTTGAACTCAAATATAAACTACCTTTCGCTAGGAACAAGGACTACACGTTTATTGATAAATAAGAAAGCTATCTAGTAAATCAGGCATATGCCATAAAAGGGATATATCGGTTAAATCAGCAAAACTCTTATTTTCGAGCTGCAGGAGTGCCCTGCTGAACCCACAGACATTGACCTTGGACCTCCAAACAGCCACTGGACAGGCACACAAGAGCCATCGAGGTAAGGGCCTACCTCAGGGCACAGACCGAGGGGGTGAGGAGAGAAAGCCTATCCAGGGTTTCAACAGCAACTCCTTAGGTCTAATATATTAGCCTTGTCTATCTTCTGTAATTATGCTACCTCCAGTAACATACGAAAGAAAACTATCATTCACCCAAGTAAGCAGACAGAACACATTTTAATAGTCAATGGTCGACTTTCAATGAACAATAATTAGCTTTTCACACATGACTAGAATGTAACACTCTGTTGTGGGATTTCAAACTAACAGACATACTGACTGCTCCATCACAAGCAGTGGGAAATTAATAGTCTTGATGTCACACTTCCGATACAGTCGGAACTTCCAGGTGCACTGTATGGCAATCAGAGCGATGTTCTTCTAGCTGGAGTAGACTGGGAGCTCATCCAAAGCAAACACAAGTCACCGGCGGCCCCTGGGTGGAGGAGGTGTGAGGAGAGAGTGCAAAAGGATGCCTAGCAGGAACCAAAACAAAGTGGAAAAGATATTATGACTTAAAAGACTTACTAATCCAACAGTGCTACACAGTTCAAAGTCAGAGATTAAATAAGTACATCAATTAGAAAAAGTCAAATGAAACACTCGATACCGGCAGTCAATAACACTGTCTCTGCAGCCTATAGCATGGTGAACTCATTTAACACTGAGAACTATCTGGAAATCCTCACTTGGGAATTGGCTGGCTTGCTAGAATTCCCTACAAGATTTACGTCACGTTGTGGAGAATGCATTATGTAAGGAGAGAAAACGAGCCACTGAAGACAAGCCAAATAATATGTGGTTTGAATCGATGCCTCAATTCAATCCCTTCAGCAGGAGTATAAATTGGTATGATCCTGGGCAAATTCTCGCCATGAATACTTTTTCTTCCTAGCAAAATGACGCGTCTTCTCTCCCTGCATGATATGACACGTTTGATTTAAGAGGGAGTCACACAAAACATGTCACTATCAGCCAAGTATAGCAGTTGCTAACCTCAGTTTTCAGTTGATTCTGCCCTAGAAGCTGGTCTCATCATTCTCAATATCATATAATGTCTGGGCTCATAAGTGACACTCCTGACTTACACAAATCTCTAGGTGTTTTTTTAGACCACACTGAACACTGTCAACGTCAAGCTAGGCAGTGAGGAGCAAGTTGTCTTAAAAGAGTATCGTTTTATCACTACTGACGAGTCTCTCATAAACATTACCAGGTAGATTTTCTGTACAAATGTACAGTGGGGAAAATAAGTATTTGAACCCCTGGCGATTTCACAAGTTTGGCCACTTGCAAAGAAATGTGTGATCTAGAATTGTATTGGTAGGTGTATTTTAATAGTGAGAAACAGAATATCAACAAAAAAAAAATCAGAAAACTGCATTTTATAACATTTATGACTTTATTTGCATTTGATGCAAAAAATAAGTATTTGAACCCCCAAGCAAACAGCAAGAATGCTGGCTCACAATAACCAGTTATGTGCCCAAGAAGCACACAGATTAGTCCTCATTAGGTCTAAGAAGGTACACCTGATCTCAACTGGTGACGTTTATAAAAGAAACCTGTCCAAAGAATCATACTTCACACCTTCAACCTCACCACCATGGGCAAGACCAAAGAGTTGTCCAAGGACATCAAAGATAAGATTGTAGACCTGCACAAGGCTGGAATGGGCTACAAAACAATTGGCAAGCA
Source organism: Sprattus sprattus (assembly GCF_963457725.1). NCBI lineage: Eukaryota > Metazoa > Chordata > Actinopteri > Clupeiformes > Clupeidae > Sprattus > Sprattus sprattus. The sequence goes on along the minus strand of NC_137920.1, from coordinate 54,790,866 downwards.
GCTTGGTGAGAAGCAGACAACTATTGGTGTGATTATTCGTAAATGGAAGCAACACCAAATAAATGTTAATCGCTCTACAGTGCTGAAAGAGTCTGTCTTTTGATCCAAGTTCAGGTTTGCAGATATTCAGGAACTCAACTCGGGAAAGTGTCCAACAGTAGAAATACGTTTATTCCAGCGTTACAGGACAATCCGAACGCATGTTGCACGAACGGTTCCTTTCAACATACTAACATGAGTTCACTTGTTTTATACAGTAAGTTACAGGTAGTGGGTGTGTCTAGAGGTAGGGTCTATCTGAGTGGATGATTGCTAATTAGGACTTTGACCTTGATTTAATCACACTGAATGAATACCTTGATTAAATCCCATTGATTACAAAAGGGTCAGGAGGCCAGCTTGATCACGTTAAATAGACTGATATCTAACAAGTGCCCTCCACAAATATTGGCACCCCTAGTGAATTTGAGCTAAACACTGTTTTTTCCCTCAAAATATTCACAAAATCTAACCTTTTCATTGAAGTAAAATTATTGAAAGAAAAAAAAACTGTTGACATTAAATAAATATTTTCCCCCAAAACATTGTGTGCCACAATTATTGGCACCCCTAGAAAAATCGTTAACTAAAATCTAGCTGAAGTATACAGCCGCGGAAAAAATTAAGAGACCACCTCAAAATGATCAGTTTCTCTGGTTTTACTATTTATTGGTATGTGTTAAAGTAAAATGTACATTTTTGTTTTATTCTATAACCTACTGGCAACATTCCTACTAAATTGTCATTTAGATCATTTATTTGCAGAAAAATGACAATTGGTCAAAATAGCAAAAAAGATGAAGTGTCTTCAGATCTCGAATAATGCAAAGAAAACAAGCTCATATTCTTTTTTAAACTACACAATACTAATGCTTTAACTTAGGAAGAGTTCAGAAATCAATATTTGGTGGAATAACCTTGATTTAAAATCACAACTTTCATGTGTCTTGGCATGCTCTCCACCAGTCTTTCACATTGCCGTTGGGTGACTTTATGCTACTCCTGGCGCAAGAATTCAAGCAGCTCGGCTTCTTTTCATGGCTTGTGACCATCCATCTTCCTCTTGATCACATTTCAGAGTTTTTTTTATGGGATTCAGGTCTCGAAATTGGGCTGGCCATGACAGGGTCCTGATCTGGTGATACTCCATCCACACCTTTACTGGCCTGGCTGTGTGGCATGGAGCATTGCCCTGCTGGAAAAAACACTTCTCAGAGTTGGGGAACATTGTCAGAGCAAAAGGAAGCAAGTTTTTCTTCCGGGACAACGTTGTACTTTGCCTGGCTGAGGTTTGTAAAAGACCATAAGGATTGAACCAAAGCGGACTGGAGGGTCTCCTAGTTCGTCTTCTCTGATGAGTCCAATTTCACAGTAGGTGCAAGACTCTGTGGCTTGTAGGCCTCTCCAGGTCTCCGTCTAACCATCAGACGACCATGTGTTGGGCAAAGCTGAAAATTGGACTCATCAGAGAAGACGAACTAGGAGACCCTCCAGTCCGCTTTGGTTCAATCCTTATGGTCTTTTACAAACCTCAGCCAGGCAAAGTACAACGTTGTCCCGGAAGAAAAACTTGCTTCCTTTTGCTCTGACAATGTTCCCCAACTCTGAGAAGTGTTTTTTCCAGCAGGGCAATGCTCCATGCCCCACAGCCAGGCCAGTAAAGGTGTGGATGGAGTATCACCAGATCAGGACCCTGTCATGGCCAGCCCAATTTCGAGACCTGAATCCCATAAAAAAAACTCTGAAATGTGATCAAGAGGAAGATGGATAGTCACAAGCCATGAAAAGAAGCCGAGCTGCTTGAATTCTTGCGCCAGGAGTAGCATAAAGTCACCCAACGGCAATGTGAAAGACTGGTGGAGAGCATGCCAAGACACATGAAAGTTGTGATTTTAAATCAAGGTTATTCCACCAAATATTGATTTCTGAACTCTTCCTAAGTTAAAGCATTAGTATTGTGTAGTTTAAAAATGAATATGAGCTTGTTTTCTTTGCATTATTCGAGATCTGAAGACACTGCATCTTTTTTGCTATTTTGACCGATTGTCATTTTTCTGCAAATAAATGATCTAAATGACAATATTTTTATTTGAAATTTGGTAGGAATGTTGCCAGTAGGTTATAGAATAAAACAAAAATGTACATTTTACTTTAACACATACCAATAAATAGTAAAACCAGAGAAACTGATAATTTTGAAGTGGTCTCTTAATTTTTTCCGCGGCTGTATTTCCAGTCATATTTTACATTTTTAAGTTCTGTTTGATAAGGAACTATTGGCGTACAAATATGAGGTGACACAGGCCAAATTCCATTAGTCATTCATCACTATGGGAAAGACCCAAATAACACAGTGACGATGTGCGACGAAAAGTTGTTGCACAAATCAAGAAATGGACACAAGAAAATCTCTAAACAGAATCAGCCTGGAAGAGGACGTGTCTGTACATTGACCCCACGCACCGTGAGGGGGATGGTTCTACTGGCAAAATAATCTCCAAGGATCACAGCTAGAGAATTGTAGAGGTTAGTTGAGTCTTGGGGTCAGAAAGTCTCCAAAACTACCATCAGATGCCACCTACATCACCACAAGTTGTTTTGGAGGGTTGCCAGAAAAAAGCCTCTGGTGTCAATCAACAACAAACTAAAGCACCTACAGTTTGCCAAATGTAAGTCAGACTTTCAATGGGACCGAGTTATATGGCCAGATGAGACCAAAATAAAGCTTTTTGGCAATAAACATCAAAGGTGGGTCTGGCGTAGACAGAAAGATAGCCATATAGAAAAGCACCCCATACCAAATGTGAAGTATGGTGGTGATCTTTGATGTTGTGGGGCTGTTTTTCTTCCAAAGGCCCTGGACATCTTTTTAGGATACATGGTATCATGGACTCCATCAAATACCAGCAGATATTACATGGAAAACTAACAGTCCCCTCCAGTTAGCCTTAAAATGGGCCTTGGTTGGACCTTCCAGCAGGACAATGATCCTAGGCACACCTCAAAATCAACACAAAAATGGTTCACCGACCACAGAATAAAGGTTTTGCCATGGCCATCACAGTCCCCTGACCTAAACCCCATAGAAACTCTGTGGGATGAGCTGTAGCCAAGTCTACAAACGTTGACCTCAGATTCTGAAGGATCTGAAGAGATACTACATGTAGTAATGGTCTCAGATCCAGTGCCATGTGTTCACTAACCTCATCACGCATTATAGGAGAAGACTCAGAGCTATTATCTTGGCAAATGGAGGCTGCACAAAAAATTACATTAAGGGGTGCCAATAATTGTGGCACACATGTTTTGGGGAAAAATATTTATTTAATGTCAATGTTTTTTTTCTTTTAATAATTTTACTTTAATGAAAAGGTGAGATTTTTGTGTATATTTCGAGTGAAAGACTGAGAGGATAAACAGCAAAGACATATTTTTTATAGCCTGCTTAGCTCATATTCACTAGGGGTGCCAATATTTGTGGAGGGCACTGTAGGTCTGGGGCTCCATGCAAGATATCCCCTGGTGCGGTATCGGTGATCATTCGAAAGGTGCAGAATAACCCCAGAACTACACAGGGGGAGCTTGTAAATGATCTCAAGGCAGCTGGGACCACAGTCACCAAGAAAACCATTGGCAACACACCACGCCGTAATTTTTTGAAGTACTGCAGCACTCGCAAGGTCCCCCTGCTCAAGGAAGCGCATGTACAGGGCCATCTGAAGTTTGCCATTGCACACTTGAATGATTCTAAGGAGGATTGGGAGACAGAATGTGGCCAGATGATACCAAAATCAAGCTCTTTGGCATCAACTCAACTTGCCATGTTTGACAGGGGGGGGGGGAATGCTGAATATGACCCCAAGAGTACATCATACCCACCATCAAGCATGGAGGTGGAAACATTATGCTTTGGGGCTGTTTCTCTGCCAAGGGTACAGGACGACTCCACCGCATCAAGGGGACTATGGATGGGGCCATGTAACGTGGAATATTGGGCTTGAACCTCATTCCCTCCCATTGAAAACGCAACCTTAAAGATTTGGAGAGGATCTGCAAAGAGGAGTGGACCAAAATCCCTCCTGAGATGTGTGTAAACCTGGTGACCAACTACAAGAAACGTCTGACGTCTGTGCTGGCCAACAAGGGTTATTCCAACGAGTACTAAGTCATTTTTGTCAGTCAGTTTTGCTAGGGGTTCAAATACTTATTTTTTGCATCAAATGCAAATGAAGTCAAAAATGTTATAAAATGCATTTTTCTGGATTTTTTTGTTGATACACCTAGCGGAACGGTGTAGAATATCAGCCAGCGTCGAATATCGGCCGAATTCGGTGTTGACATGTTTACATTCACTCTCCTGATCAACTTCGGGCAACTATGGATAGAAACGTAAGCTCCCACAAAAATATGGCATTTAAGCTTTACTTGTGAAAAAAATTTACTCTGTAGACCTAATTTAAGCTTGCGAAATAGTGTTTTTTTTATAGTGCACTTTTGCGTGTACCTTATAGTGTGGAACACTCAGTGGCGCGACAAATATTTCGTTTGGTCTTTAAGTTGTACCGTCTGATAAGTTCTCTCCAAGATGAAGTTTAACTGTCATTTTAAACCGTCATATAAAATGCCAAAACAGATAGCATGACGTAATGTAAGTACGGATGCTCACAGAGATCAAATCCGATTACTCTGGTCGTTAAGACACATGTCAACATGAAAGTCACTAGTTGAGAAATTGGACGGAAGAAGTTCGCCTTCCGTAGTTGCGTTTACAGTTTAACTAAAACAAAGTTGATTTAGATAAAAATGTTGTATTTCCACTAACAATAGTACAATTACAATACCCTTATATTGATGTCTTCATTTTTAATACATAACATACATAATCATGCCATGTTTGTTGTGTGCATGTTAAAGTGAATAGACTGCACCTACAACTGAATCAAGTCAAAACAAGGCAACAAAATACCCAAATTAAACAAAAATAACACTAGTGAGATTAAGGTTTGCTTGTCAAAACATATTGTGACTAAGGCATTTGTACAGAAATTAAACCGGTTTATGTCAAAGCAAGAAGCATATTATTATCACGAATTCAACGGGTAAGTGGAACAAAGTGGACGTGCCCGATATTTCACCTATTTAAAAAACGTACTCGAAAACGTGTCACCGTAAACATTAACATAGATATTTAGAAATACGGTTTCTTGCGGTGTTAAACGAGTCGTACAAGTTGAAAAGGACAAAAATCTCTCTCGAAAACCGTTGGTTTGGGTAAGTTTATACCTAACGTTAATCTATAAATAGACATATTATAGCAATTTCTTAACAAAGCGGCCGATATTCTACATAGTTACACTACCATTACAATTATAGATCACACATTTCTTTGCAAATGGCCAAACTTGTGAAATCGCCAGGGGTTCAAATAATTATTTTCCCCACTGTATATCTACACACAAATAGCAGGTGTTGACTACAAGTGTTAGCACACAATTTATGTTATTGTTACATAAATATTCATTACAAATGCATTTCAGCATATTTTGGTTCAAGTCCTGGTTCAGTACCTGTTGCCACTGATACGTTGAGTGACTCCACGCCTGGGTTGAGGTCTCGGCGGGGAGAGATGGTGAGCAGCGCGTCACAGAGAGCCCGCAGAGCTGCGGACAGCCCAGAACCTTCTCCACCTAAGGGACAGTCGCATACATCCAACATCAAAACGCAAGTTCTCACACCGCCCAAGGGAAATCACTTTAAAAAACATTATTGCTTTTTGTAATGCAAGAATTATTGTGATTATTAAGACACCATAATGTACTATTTGAATGTTGGTGTGGTGAGAGCTCACCCATCAGTAACAGTGTAGGTTTTAGCATCCGGAAATCTGAGCATTTTACAGTAGGAACGTCAGCGCTCTCTTCCTCAATGCCTACTGTGCCTACAACTTGCCATCCTTGTTCCTTTTTTACCTGCAGGGTAATGTCAACATATAACATGATTATAATGTCAACATAATGTCAACATATAACATGATTATAACATGTCTTTCAGTGCCCATACAAACAATGGACCTGCTCACAAATAGCCTGGAGCCAAACTGAAATTAAGCACAATGTAGCAACTCTGAAGTACTGAAGTCACTTGGACACGAACACAACTGTTTTAAGGGAGAAAAGTCACCTTGATCATGTCTTCCAAGTCATCATAGCCATAGATTTCCACAACCTCCATTACCCCGGAGCTGGCCTTGCTTACGACAGGTGTAAGGGGACAGCTTATGTCAAATAGAGAACATATGTTAACCAGAGGAGGTTCTTCCATTGAGGAAACGGACGAAGAACCTCCCCAAACTTTTTGAGAAATGTATTTTTGTAATTGAACTGACTAAACTCCTTTAAAAATGCAGTTTGATATCAGTATTTAATACTATGCATATTATAATTTGTTTCCCTGAGCTAAAATAACATTAGCACCCCCTATCGTAACAAGAAATTACTGCATGGAGGACGTCCTCCCTTTGACTCCTATTAAGATCAATGGAATCTGTCTCTGATACTGGCGGTTCGTGGGGCTCATTCACTTACATTGCCCAAGGGAGGAAAGACCTCCCTAGCGTCTGAGTCTGCGCCAACATCGCTTAACCAATAAACAACGGATTTGGCGTTGGAGGGACGGGGATTAGACATTAATACCGAAAGAAGTTTCCCTCTTCAACCATTCTGCAGAAGGATATTATCGATAACTCGTCACCCTTAAAGATTGTTGTAGAAAGATTGCAAATAAAGAGGATGTGCAATGGAGAACGAAGATATTGTTCATGTTTTATTGAACAAACCGTTTCATTCATTGAGCTACAGAGAGAAGGTTAGTGTCAAAACAACAGGGAAACCTGTTCCAAAAATCCAAGTCACTAAACCCAATGGTAAAACCGATGCCGTATGCTAACTGGTCTGCGAAATACTTATAGCTCACTGGTACCCAAAAAAACAATCGGCTGTACTGTACTGTTCGTTCGTTCATACGCCTATTGTTAGTCTGACTGCTCACGTTCAGCTGACATTCTGAACGTAAATTGTTAATGAATGTTTCAGAACGCGATGTGTTTCGTATCTATTCTAATTAGCCTACTTGTCACTTGGGCATTGGCCTCAGAATCAGAATCAGCTTTTATCATACTAGGCTACTTTGAGTGATAAATGTAATAATCTGTCATAATTTGAGCAGCACTTATAGGAAGTTCTTGTTTTTGCAATTTTTAGAGAACAAAGGCAATTTGCTCAGGGTTTGTACTTTTTCCATAGGCCTATTTGTTTAATATAAGCTTAAAGCATCTGCTAAGACAGATACATAGCCTTAACATAAAAATATATTTCTGTTTAATACTAAATTTAGTCAAAGTCAGTCCACCCCTAAGTGATCAATGAACATTGACCAACATTCTGAAACATCCATTAACATCCACATTTGCCACAAACAATGTTAGGCTAACAGCCCATGTTAATAGTTCTGAAATAATGTTCTCTTACTTGTTGTTTAATATTGTGGAAACGATGTTAGTGAATGATTCAGAGCATGATGCATTTTAAATGGCATCACTTTTGGTCTTGTGCCTAAAACAATTGCAGCTGAAAATAAAATTAGTCAAATCAAGAGTAGGCCTGATTTGACTAATTGGCTTTGCATCCTTTCCTTCTGGCCTTGTCTAGTCCAAAGACATGCTGCCCACCAGCTTTTTAAGTACAATGGTGCCACACTGGTGGCTTTGTATCAATTGTATCCCTGCCTGCTATTTTGTAGTACTGTAGTCCACAAAAACACCCTGAAACAAGTTGTATCTCACATACTTATGCCACCAACGGAATAAGCAGGCCAATGGCAACCAGGCGCACAGTCCTTCCTCCCTCACCTTAAAAACCACCAGCCGCCACTGATGTTAACATACTTCCTGTCAGTTGATAATCACAAACATCCTTAGTTTATAGCACATACCTGTTTTGAAGGCTGCTTGCAATTCTATCCACACCGAGAAAATAAGCCGAGCGGAGAATAGCACCCAGGTTCATTGGGTCTTGAATGCCATCAAGAACCAGCCAGAGTGGGATTTGATTGCGATGCGCAGTCTTTTTAGGTTTCCCTGACCACTCTCTGAGGTACTGCAAAGGGCTAGCCTGCAAGCAAATTCCCTGATGGACACGTCCATTGGAGATTTTGTCCAGGTCTCTCTTTTGGACCCATTTGATCTGAATGTCACGTTTCATAGCCTCCTCACACACCTTCCGCACAGCATCCCTCTGCTGATCTTCACCATCCTTGACAAAGAGCCTGGACACTTTTCTCCGGCCCTGTGTGAGGGCCAGTAGGCATGGAGACAATCCAAACACCACATCATCCCGTTTATTAGTGACCAATGGTTTATCCTCTTTGGGAGTCCGGAGTGTCTTCTGATTCCCCTCAGGAATGTCGTCAAAACTGAGAGCATGGAGCTCAGGGGATATTTTGCGAGTCACTTTACTACGAAGCTTCCGAGGAACAACAGAGTGTTCAGGGTCGTCTTCCCACTCTGAAGAGACTTTAGCCCTGCTGCGGAGACTAGCACCGCTAAATGCACTGGGCTGCAATTTCACAGCTGGTTTAGATCCACTGTCACCTGGCCAAGAAAGACTTTTGGAACAATGATAAGGTGCAATTTGAGAACCATTTCTCAAGGCTTGGGACGGTTCACACAGTCTGACTGACCGCAGAGGCATAAACCTCAACATCATGTTGAGACTCTTGAGATTCATATTATTGTGCTTTTCCTATAATTTATATTAAGGGTTTTGCTAGTATGTGACGGCTAATGCGAAACACAGTTTCAAGATATCGTGACCCTCAATTTTAATCCATACATGAGCACAAAGTACACCTAGTACGTGAATTGCATGCAAGTTAGAGAAGTCGCAAATAATTAATGGGAAATGTCACTGAGCGTGCTAAAGGGTTTAGCGAATGAAATCGAACTAATTATTTAGTAATTAAATCTCCTGATCTAGCACAAAACCGAAGCCAGCTAACGTAGTGAGTCAAATCGTGAGTTAGCTACCTGTATCAACATCCCAGCTTAGCTTGGCAATGTATGTAAGCTAACTTTGATCCACAATACATTAAGTATCTGTGACTGACATCGACATTATCGTCTGGCACAACAAAATCTTCAGACCTACCGCATCACAGGTCATACTACTGAAAAACAGTGACTTAACAGTAGCCTCCGATAGCTGCAAAACCTTGAAAACAGTTCGCATGTGTGTATTCTTCTTCTTGATTTACGCGTACAATTCTGAAGTACAATTGGAAGCTCGCGTCTGCCACCCACCGTCGTGTCGGGGAACATTTGCAATAACGGGAAACGCTGATAAACTTGCTGTTACCATGCAACGGAACAGGACGCCAGTGCATCCGTGCCACTATTTTTGCCTAGATAGCTAGCTCAGACTCTCATATATGCGTTAATGTAATGGTTAAATGTGGCAAGAAATTGACCAACACAGCTTTGAATATTGCCGTTAACTTTCTGTCACTCCGATATGTTCGCAAAAGAACGTCCCCATCTGGTTTTTGTGATAAGACGTTCCATAACAGGCCATTTGTATGCGCTAGCTAGCGTTAGCTAACTAGCTAACGTTATGTGTTAACTCTATTGTTAACTCTAATCTGTTTACGCTAAATAAGTAGCTAGGTAGGCAAGTGCCAAGGCATTAAACTTCATGGCGGATACTGGGTGGAGTACAGACAACGGAGAGGCGGTGTACCGTTCTCGAGATGCAATCAAAAATCTAAAGATAAGGCAAGTTCTCCGCTTGTTTATCAGACGTATCATCGTACTAGCTAGCGATCCATCCGATATTGAACTTTCATTTTGCCAGCCAGCTTCCGAATTTGCCCGTCTGCATTGCAAGGCCAAAATATAGTAAGCTAAGCTATCGGTAACTATATTAAGTATTTTCATGGAGTTTGGTATCTAACTCAGCTATCCTAGGATACCTTGTTTAAGATAGCTCATGTTGGAAAGTCCATGGCTAGTTCGTAGAGTTGTAGCTTGTAGGCGTCGCATTAATTTCCGCTTGCTAACGAACTTCTAGTTTGTGAACTGGTGAATTTATGTGACCTTAGGTACTGGTGAAATGTCTTACTTGTATAGGTTTACAAATGATCTCAAATCAGCTGTAAGTATTACACCAGTGTGCTCCTATGACTTCGGTATGGGCTGTTTTACAGGGTGAAGGTACAACGTGTGACGTCCACAGCAGTCCTCTCCCAACATCTGCAGAACCAGGTGTTGACGCAGCAGGAGAGAGGTGTAATCGAGCTTGACACCTTCAACTCTCAGTTAAGATCAGGTAAAAAAAAAAATAGCATACCAATTGCAACTAGTCTTAGCATAATTCACAAAGAAATACAAATTGTACTATTTATGTGCTTCTAGGTCCTGATGATGAAGAGGTGCTGGTTGTCGGCTGGCAGGAAAAACTCTTTAGTCAGGTAAGTCTTCTAATGAGAAAACTGTGTTGCTTTGTCTGACCAGTTATTACCCACATATGCTCATTCAAGGATAGGCTTGTAGTTGTCCCAGACTAAAAATAACATGTCAATTTTAATACCACCAGGTCTGTGAGTGATGTAGTTTTGTCATTTTGATTTGTGTGTTGGTGGTGTTGTGTTGATGGCAGTATGAAGAGGATCTGTACCAGTCAGAGACAGGCTGCCAAACTCCACTGGAGAAGCAGTATCACACGGAGATCCTGGCTCTACAGCGAGGGCAAGGAAGGCGCAATCGCCGCATTTTCACATACACAGACTTTGACCGCTTCACAAACTGGGAAGAGGTAAGAAGCATTGTTTTCACTCGCAATCTTAGTGTTTCAGCAGCGATACACATTAATGACAAAAAAAAAACCACACATGACTAAAAACACACCCAATGAGGTAGGTAAAAAGACAGAACACAGAATTACAATATATGTAGAATACAAATAGATTTAACCTTAAGGCCAGATATTGCTTTTCGTGTGCAATTGAAATGTGCATTGTGCACTGCCACTGAGAGGAGGAGTCTCCTCTCCCGGCTCAGAGGGGAGTCATTATAGATGGCTATTGCGGTGGGCAGCAATGACCTCCTGTAATGGACCATATTGCAAAGGAGTCTAAGGAGCCTCTGACTGAAAACACTCTGTTGTCTGACCAGTAGGTTGTGTAGGGGGTGTGTACAGTTGTCCATTATGTTGAGCAGCTTGGAATATTGTTTTTTACACAACCAACTGTAGAGGCTGTAGAGCAGTCCCAAGCACAGAGCAGTCCCCAGCACAGAGCAGTCCCCAGCGCAGAGCAGTCCCCAGCGCAGAGCAGTCTCCAGCGCCGAGCCAACCTTCTTTATCCGTTTGTTCCGTTTTTTTGAGTCGCTGGCTCTGATGCTGGTACACCAGCAGATGGCTGAAAAGAAATTTGCTCTTGCCACAACAGACTGGTAGAAAATATGCAGCATCTTGCTCTCCACCACCCCCACCTCTTTTCCCAGGATGGAAAAAGTGTTCAGCTTAGTCCTGGTCCTCCCTAAATCTACAATCATCTAATTTGTCTTGGTCACATTTAAGAGAAGGTGGTTGTTCCCACACCATTCCACAAAGTGGTCCACCAGTTCCCTGTACTCAGTCTCCAGTCCACCACTGACACACCCCACAACTGCAGAGTCATCTGAGCATTTCTGCAAAAGACGAGTGCAGTCCCTTACCATAACTCTGTTGTTAACCAACAGCTTAGACACAGATATGTTGTTGGTATTTAATGAAAAAGAAAAACGCCATGATGCGTAGAGTCTGTGCGTGCCTTCTGAAGTTGTTGTTGTTGTTGTCTCTGCAGCACTCCCAGAACCCGGTCATACAGGCAAAATTTGCCCCTACATTTCTGGTCGAACGGATGGCAAACATCAGACACCGCAAGCAGGAGAGACGCACTGTGTAAGTATCACTCTGTGCAAACACCAGCATAGAAATATATATATATATCTATATACAGCGGGTGAAATAAGTATTGAACACGTCACCATTTTTCTCAGTAAATATATTTCCAAAGGTGGTATTGACATGAAATTTTCACCAGATGTTTGTAACAACCCAGGTAATCCAAACATACAAAGAAACCAAAACAAATTAGTTCAGAAATTAAGTTATGTCTAATAATATGAAATGACACAGGAAAAAAGTATTGAACACGCTTACTGATATTTATTGAATACTTTGTACAAAAGCCTTTGACAGCTTCAAGACGCTTCCTGTATGGAGAAACTACTTGTATGCATTGCTCAGATGTGAGTTTGACCCATTCTTCAACACAAAAAGGCTTCAATTCTTGAAAGTTCCCTGGGCCTCTTCTATGAACTCTGATCTTCAGTTCTTTCCATTGATTTTCAATTGGATTCAAGTCAGGTGATTGTTTGGCCATTCTAGCAGCTTTATTTTCTTTCTCTGAAACCAATTGAGAGTTTCCTTGGCTGTTCATTGTCTTGCTGAAATGTCCACCCTCGTTACCTCTTCATCATCCTGGTAGATGGCAGCAGATTTTAATTAAGAATGTCTTGATACATTTTTTCCATTCATCCTTGCTTCAATTGTGTGACATTTGCCAGTACCATATGCTGAAAAGCAGTCCCACACCATGATGTTCCCACCTTCAAACTTCACTGTTGGGATGATGTGCAGTGCCATGTCTCCTACAAACATGGTGTGCATTATGTCATCCAAAGAGTTCCATTTTGCTCTCATCTGACCAGACCATATTCTCCCAGTATTTCACAGGCTTGTCCAAATTTCGTGCTGCGAACTTTAAACGAGCTTCAACATGCTTTTTCTTCAGCAATGGAGTCTTATGTGGAGAGCGTGCATACAGGCCATGGGGGTTGAGTGCATTACTTATTGTTTTCTTTTAAACAACTGTACCTGCAAATTCCAGGTCTTACTGAAGCTCTCCACGAGTGGTCCTAGGCTCTTTGACAACTCTTCTGATAATTCTTTTCACTCCTCTGTCAGAAATCTTGCGAGGAACACCTGGTCGTGGCCAGTTTATGGTGAAATGATGATCTTTCCACTTCCAGATTATGGCCCGAAACAGTGCTCACTGGAATATTCAGAAGTTTAGAAATGCATCTGTAACCAATGCCATGAGTATGTCTTGCAACAATAAGGTTGCAAAGGTCTTGAGAGAGCTCTTTGCTTTTACCAATCATGAGTTACTTCTTATGTGACACCTTGGTAATGAGACACCTTTTTATAGGCCATCAGTTGGGATATTAATTTGCACTGACTAGGGGCCAGATTGCCTTCTAATTACTGAAAGATTCCAGCAGTTTTTTTGGCTTTCCATGCCTTTTTGCACCTCCCTTTCTTCATGTGTTCAATACTTTTTTCCTGTGTTATTTCACATTAATACACATTACTTAATTTCTGAATGTATTTGTTTTTTTTCTTTGATTGTATGAATTACTTGGGTTGTTACCAACATGTGGTGACAATTTCATGACAATAGCACCTTTGGAAATATATTAACTGAGAAAAATGGCGACGTGTTCAATACTTATTTCACCCGCTGTATATATATAAATATATATACAAAATACCGAATACCACAGCATTTAGTTATGAGCATATCTAACATTGTTGCAGTTTGGTCATTCATGATTAATTCCGCTACTGAAGTAGAAGTTCTGACCTTTTGTCTCTGTATAGATTTACAGTGGTGGCATTATATTATATTTGTCCAAGCTGACACATACAGTATGTGTTATTAATATTGAGTAAGGGAGTGGTTTTGAGTTTGGTTTTGTTCTCCGTAGGGATGCCAGTGTGGCTAAAGCTCGGGTAATAACCTGGGAGCCCACCGAAGATTTTGTGAAAAACAGCCATGTTATTAACACCACCGTACAGACCATGCACATCATGGGGGACCTGGGGCCCTCTGGGAAGTAAGTGATGTCTTAACTGTTAATTAAACAGTTAATTGAATAGTTCATTAAATACTTCATTAAATACTTCATTTAATAGTTCCTGCTGCCAAGCGTAATAAAAAAAAGGGGGATCAGTCTGCCTCGTGGAGGCCAGAAAGTCTGCATTTCAGTTTCATATTTGTCTATAGTGTTTTAACATTGAGTATGAACTAGTCAGATACACAGGGTACTTATATTTGTGTGTTGGCATGCTTGGGAAAGGAGCACCAGTTTTGAGTTCTGTCTGACCTATTTCTCTTCGCACAGGCTGGGTCTGAAAGAAAATGAGTATGTACTTTGCACGATCAGGGCCGACAGCAATGGAGTTATCACCATCAAACCAGACTTCAACAACAGCAAAGGGCCTTACAGGCAAGATGCATTCTGTGACTTCACCATTTGTCATTTCACTGATAAGTAGTGACACGTTGGTTCTGACATTGATATATTCAACCTGGATAACTGCTGTGAAAAGTTTCAAAAAAGTATTGCTTGTAGATCCTGCTTCCACAGAGATAGACTGCATCATGTCATCCATCATAGGTGCAGTCCTTGATTGTAATCCTATATGCTTTTTGTCAAATTTACCTAATTGTACCTCAGTCCTCTAGCTGTCTGTTCAGTGTTTGCACACAAAACAAACTCTGGCTGGCTCTGTAAATGGGAAAGCTATATAGTGGCTCAGACCGAGCCATAAACAATCCCAGCCAATCAACACAGTGCTTCAGGAGCACAGAAGGGGTTTAATTTGATTGGCTATTGAGGCCAGTGTATCAACAGCCTCTCATAAAACTGAACCTGAATCACAGACTGTACCTTAAAATGACGCGAAGGGTTATTTTATTATTATTTTCCATTACTGTATGGTTTCCCAGGGTGGAGACAGAGGGGGAGAAGAAGGAGGTGTGGCGACTGACGCTAGTGAACGCTGCACCGGGCATCAGTGTGGAGGAGAAGGATCGAGAGCTGCGCATGTACAAAGATGTGAGTAGTTTCATATATATAGTTAAGCATACTGACAAAGATGTGAGTAGTCTCTGATACACACTCAGGCAGACTGACAAAGATGTGAGTAGTCTCTGATATACTCAGGCAGACTGACAAAGATGTGAGTAGTCTCTGATATACTCAGGCAGACTGACAAAGATGTGAGTAGTCTCTGATACATACTCGGGCAGACTGACAAAGATGTGAGTAGTATCTGATACACACTTGGGCAGACTGACAAAGATGTGAGTAGTCTCCGATACACACTCAGGCAGACTGAGTAAATACATAATCTCTTATGCTTATTCAGGGGCTTTCAGGCAGGTCTAAACACATACCCATGTTTGAGTTGCAGTATGCCATTTGGAGTTTGTTTGTTCTTCAACTAAAACAAACTGCTCTTTTTCTCCACTTTCATTTTGATGTCCCTAGCTTTATGTTCGCCATAGAGATTACCTCAACAGCCTTGTCGGGCCGGATTTTGAAATGGTATGTATAGTACCTCTCTAGGCAGCATAGTCCTGAGCAGAGAAATAAACCTTTATATTTAATATTCTTTTAATATTCATTAATTATAATTTATAATGAATGTTTTTTTCTATGCTGTATTATCTGTTTGGTTTCAGCCTCCTATTGGAGTACTTCGGCTGCTTATAAATGGCGAGATTGGTAAGTGATGCTTCTAGAAATTGCTCCTTTTAACCGATATGTTGTCTGTTTGCTGTCTGCTATGCAGTGAGTATTTAAAAAAGAGTACCGTTCATTAAACAATCACTCAAACCTTGCAGTTACCGATACTGTCTGTAACATGCATAACAAATGGAAATTCACCATATGTTTACTACTGGTGACGCGACATGTTTGATTGTTCCTCCAAATGATGCCCAGTTTCAGCCAAAGGGTTTGAATACGACAACCTCTACATCCACTTTGTCCTCGACCTCCCAAACAGTAAGTCATCCTCGACTCTGAATGCTTTAATTCCTCCGTTGTTTTGTGACGTAACCGATTGACCTATTGAGCCGTGGTCCGCACTTTTTTCCCCCCAGACTGGTTCGGCTTGCCGTTTGAAGCTCTCTCAGGAGTCACTCAGACGTGCCAGACACGCACCCTGGGAAAGGTCTGGAACCCAAATTTTACTGTGAACTCACACGTCTCTATAGCAACATGAGCTTCATTTCTGTATGTCTGACCTTGTTGCCTTCCTGCAGGACAACGTGGCTTTCTTCTCCTACCCTTTTAGCTTTGAGACGTTCTTCCGGAAGGATGATGAGAGCGAGGGTGAGGTCCTGCAACAGCAGGAGTAGCTTATCTGTTTATCAGCCTTTGTCATGGGAACATTAACAGTATGGTTTTAACATTTAGGCTTTCTCAATGTGTCCCCCAGAGTCTCTGCCCCAGTGGCCTGTTCTGTACTTCAAGGTTCTCTCCCTGGATTACTGGCAGCGGTACAGAACTGAAGGCTACGGATACCTGGTCATACCCTCTGTCCCAGGTATGAGTGCTGTGAAGCTGTGCTGAAGTCAGAGGGACTTTAAATGAACCTTCTCTTTTCTGTGTCTTGTATATTCATAGTCTGTGTATGCTGTTTTTCCCATCTTAGGCTACCACAGTGTGACTTGTGAGACATGGAGACCAGTACAGAACGGCACAGTGGCAGAGTTGAGGCGGTTCTTCATCGGCGGGTCCCCTGAACTGGAGGATAACAGTTATGTGCGAATACCAAGTACTTTCAAGGTAAGAGTCCACTAATTAGTACTACATAATCCAACCCCTTGCTGGAGTTAGTCCCATATCCCTATAGGTGTTTGGTTTTGACCAAAGACCAAAACTGGATTACATGTTGGATGTTTTTTTTTGTTGCAAAGGGAGAGCGATTGAGTCGGTTTGGCTTTCGCACAGAGACTAGTGGGAGTGTAACGTTCACTCTCAACTGCCTCCAGCAGGCCCGGTAAGGCATCTCCCTGCATCATCCATTGCACATACCATGGCATCAGAAACAAAGCCATCTTATGTATATGATAAGAAGTGAATGCACATTAGTCTTATTTGGTTTAAATATGATTCAGTGTGATGAAGCGTGACAAAGAGACGATGAGATCTGTGTGTCCTCAGGGCTTTTGTTGATGCAAACACACTGAGGAAAAGGAGACAGACTGTCGAAGATCACCTTGGGGGCTACAGTCAACGGAAATCTGTCCAGCAGATAATGGGTGAGATATGACAACTCTGCATGTAGAAAGCAGGTGCTGGTTCACACCTGTCCATCTCCCTGTCTTGAATTCTCAAACATACTTAATTCTGTTATGCAGAAAAATATGCTTTTCAGTACTAGCATTAGACTTCAAAACACGCACACATGGCATGCAGTTGTAATGTGCTTTCCTTCAGTGAACCAGCGGTCAACGCACATGCTCGTTTTTGCAGACCTTTTTGAGGGGGCGCGCGGCCGGATGCGTGCAGCCAGGGAGGCTTTTCCTGACAATGCCGTCAGTGTCATCACTACCCAGAGCTCAGAGTCCACTGCCTGACCGCAGGAGCAGGAGAAAGAGCAGAAGGAGGAGCAGGAGCAGGAGCAGGAGCAGCGTATGGGTGCTGCCAGTAGCCTGCTGAGTGTGAACTCCCCCCCCCCCCCCCAGAGACTGGCTGGGCCCTGGACTGTGTGGAGCTGAGTGGCAGTGCAGTCAGTACAGGATGAAAGCAATTCATCCTGAATGAACACTAAATAGACGTTTAGATTATGTATATCTATTTTTATATTACACTCAGACGCTTTTGTGACTGTATAGTTATGTACCTGATGAATGAATTTTCCTTCTGATTTCAATCATTTATACTGCAGTGTCTTTAAAGTTGTCTTTAAAAGAGCTTTCTTCACCTGTAAACGTTTATCAGTGAAGAAGAAAGATACCTCCCTGTGAGGTTAGACTTATTGACCGAGGAGTTCTGTGCGGCCACATGGAAAGGCTTAAGATATCAACCTGTCTGCCCTCAAGAATGACCTCTATGAAAACCCCCTCAGCATGTTTCATGAACAGCAGAGGGGGCTAGCTGAGCCCTTTTTAACCTCACTCACGCCTGAGAGTTGAGCAGGGGGGATCCACACCAAGGAGTCTTCACTAATACAGCCTGCTGCTTTAATACATTGTGTCAGTGCTTAGCCAAGCAGTATGTTCAGCACAGTGACAGATATGACATAAATTGTTTACTTTTGCAGTAGAAGTGTTAATACTATTAATAGATTATCATGTTTTAATATATATACTATATATATAATATGGTATATTAGTAAAGTAACAGCACTTTTATATAGCCTACAATGACCTCACTGGTACTGACCCCAGTAATAGTTTGTACACTTAGTGTACCGTTTCCTGGGTTAAATGCAATCCACCATGCTGAAAAAGAAGAAAGAATCTAACATTTCAGTCCAATGCAGGCTGCAAAGCCCAATCTGTTGCTCACCCTGGGCCTCTGAGCATATGGACCTGGGATGAAAACAGAGAGCAGGTCTCCCCCCCGTCCCCCTGTCCCCCACCCCACCAATGGCCACCTGTTTGGGTGTAAGTAGAGCCAAAGCAGACAGACACGCCGTCTCACTTATTCCCCAGCGATCCACTCTCTGTTACCCCAACCCCCCAGCCCCACCCCCTTCGCATGTGTAGCGCGGCGTCTGAGAGGGCCGCCCTCTGCCAGGAAACTGTCAGTGCTGGCTAACCCCTCTGCCAGCCTCGGCGCCCGCAGCACCTGCCTCTGTCACAGTACGTCCCAGCCTGGCCTTAAGAACAGGGGGGCAGCCGCAGCCTGGTCTGGTTCCCCAGTTTGGGTTTGAACCAGGTTAACTGGCCAGTGGTCAAAACGGGAACAATATGTTTCCCATGTCACTTAAGTACTGTGCTAACCTTTTAACAGTGATATATTTGATCTGATATGTCATTACTGCCAAATCTGAGTTTGTTCAGTATACTTATGGTGTACCGTGTAAGAAAGCGATACTGTACAGAACTGATAATGGGCATGTTATGACAGATCCCTTTCCGATAGCTTTGCTTTATAAAGCTGAAGTGACTTACAATTAATAGCATGTCGGTGACCGATACTGTGGCTATCAGTGAACCTGGTCTGTGGTGTGTGTGGTCTGTTAGGTCACTGAGAGAGGAGATAGATTGAGCGTACACAGGGGCCTGCTAAGTGTCACAGCAGGGGATTGCTCTCTTCTTCTCAGCTTGTAGATCAGCCGCCGGGTTTTAATTGGGTGCTGATGAGACAAGACCCGCTGCTGAGACTCCAGTTGCGAGTGGCTTCCTCTGCTTAAAGAGCTGAGAACAGGTTGATGAAGGCCAGATTAAATCCTCAGTTATGTCTCCACTCCCTGGCCAAAACACAAGAAACAAGCAGTGTTTTTGCTTCCACTAAAGAGATTTACTAAGCTAAACTGAACTGCCTCAATAGCACGAGTGAAGTGCAAACTTGTTGATAGTTTGAGAAAATGAACTTAGTGAGGCAGAAAGTATTGCCACGTCATGATAGTGACCTCTATCCAGTGGTCAGTATCAAATCAAGTAGTTGAATCAAGTGATACAAAAAAAAATGTATCCCTTTAGGCTCCATACCACGGATGTACTGCTGTTAACCGTTACCAGTTAACCTCTACAGCTGTTGAGCCATGAGTTAAGTGTCACCGTGTAGACCTCTGTGAAGTGGTTTGGTGACCTCTCTGAAGTCATTCAGCTACCAACAAAACAGGAAGCTGTGGCTCCCTAACCTCCCCTGCTCCGTGCGGTTGGTTCAGTCCGGCCGCCTCGCCAGGCATCTTCATTAGACGGTGGCGCTGCACGTTGCCTCCTGATTACCAGCTGACCAGGGGCCTGTGACATTGAGGCAGCGCGGTTGGCTGGCACCGTCCTCGGGCTGATCAGGCGACAGAATGCCAGCTATGCCTCCAGGGGGAGCGCCTGGCATCTCACACCCAGTGTAGATGGAGACGCAGGAGGAGCGGGGGGAGGGGTGTCAGCATGAGACCTCCTGACAGGGCATGTCCATGGGGGGGGATGTTGATCCCACTCTGAGCAGGACCCCCTGAGAAACAACTAAATATGGAGCCTGATACGTCCATTTTGCAGTGTTATGGTATTTAACGGACATTTATCAGGCCTTCATCAGTTTGAGCGGATACTTTCATGTGCGTGTAGTATGTGCGCTGAAGGGTCGGGTTCTAATAGGCCGATAGACATAGTTTACATTTTGTGAAGGGGTATAATGTGACATGACATTATCTCTGTAGATCAGGTTGCAGCGCACAAATCAAAAATGTACAGTTACAGGGCACATGGCCATATGGGCTCAACTCGGATCAACACATTTGACTGGAACCGTACCCTAACTACCATGGCTGTATACAGTACGTATATGTGATGGTGGGCTAACTGCTGGCCGACAACATCCCAAC
Organism: Sprattus sprattus; assembly: GCF_963457725.1. Taxonomy (NCBI): domain Eukaryota; kingdom Metazoa; phylum Chordata; class Actinopteri; order Clupeiformes; family Clupeidae; genus Sprattus; species Sprattus sprattus. Next base: position 54,770,377 of record NC_137920.1, on the reverse strand, counting down.
ACTTGTATTAGTTTGCTGCATTCGAAACCGACTGGACCCGCTTAAAACTGATATACTGTACCTTGGTCTCAGATTTTATTTTTTTTTTTACCTTTTTGTTATAAGTAATGTTGTCATCGTCCATTACAAAGTTAACTACAGAGAAACTTTAGGACTGAGTCATTCATATTAGCTTTACATCTCGAGCACCACTCTTATGCTAAATGTTATTGTAACGATCAGCTATGTATCAACGACTGTACAACTTCTTTTTTAGCCAGACCATATTGTTACCCAAATGTAAACATTTATATAATGTGAGTGGATTCCAGATTCTCAATGTATGCTATCTCATTTGGACTATAAGACCATGAGGAGAGATCACTGCAGTTCTTATTCTGTTTCTCATGCTCTGGACACTAGCCTGCATTGTCCAGCTGAGACATGTCCTCTTGGTGGACACGGCATCTAAGACATCACATAGTCATCAAAACGTCATCGTTCTAGGTGTCATGACTCGTTTAGTGGAAGAGTGAGTCTATATTTAGCTGTTTTAATTATAAGTACCTAATTATAAGATCTCTGGATGGCTCCTGAGTATAACTTTGAGAGTACAGCCATTCCCAGTTTGTCTTCACATTCAAGGCTAACAGTAGATGTCATTCTTGTTTAGCTGAGTGGAAGATGTTTTCCACATTAGTGTGCTTCACTGAAAGCCATGAGCGATACACACAATGCAAGGATGTAGAGTGAGCAGAGATGTAGCTTTGTGTCAAACTTTATGTCACCTTAAGCCTGGTCATGTATATTCTACTTTACTTAAAAAATGCCAGTGGCACTGTGGACAAATACATTTGAGAGGGAGTAGCCAAAATTGCTCTTAAATTGCTCTTAAATTTCACCGTATGTGAAAGAAAAACTACAAATCAAGCCAACCAGTCCAAAATTTTCATCCATGGGTTGATTTCAGATCAATGCAATTACTCGGAAAACCTGACTGAAGTAGCTGAGTGAAAAGCAGTTGGCACAGGGTGCCCAGACTTTCACACAGTCATGGTCTCTCCGGCGCGCTACCTCCGGTCACTAACCAGACTCTCCGTCGCGGTGTCTCATGATCATTTGGATGGAGGCTGGAGCAAGCATTCCTTCCCTTTTATCCTGCTTTGAAAATATTATTCATTTTTCTTGCATACTTCAGAAGCTAAACGGTTATAGCTCTGCATAATGAAAAGTGTGTGTGTGTGTGTGTGTGTGTGTGTGTGTGTGTGTGTGTGTGTGTGTGTGTGTGAGAGAGAGACTAACGAGATAATCGAAAAGCAAATATTGTTGTCTGGAAAGTATGCATTCCCATTCTCTAGAATCAGCTTCGCAAATAAACCCTCTTGGGTCAGCCTCAGTTTATAAATAAATGCATAAATGATTTGTTTTTGTGTGATTGCTGAGTTCAGATTAACACTTTGTATTAAACAAAGGAAACGTTTGAACCACATTTTCTGCAGATGAGTATTTCATTCAGGTTCCACGTGTTGTAATCGGGTGGATCTATTGGCCCTGCGTCAACAATCTATTGTGTCTGTCCCACTGCAGTCTTCTTGCCTCCTCTGCTTCTGACAAGGAGCAGACGTCCCCATTCCTCAGTAGGGAAAGTCTTTTAAAAATTCCTTTTTTCCCTTCATGGAGCTCAATGCGACGGCTACTCATGCATTCAGACATTAGCTCTTCAGAAGCCTGGCCCAGCCTGCCAGTGGCTGGCCAGCTAAGTTGGCACTGATTGTAAAGGGAATGTAAAGGCCAGCTGAGTTGGCACTGATTGTATATGGAATGGAAAGGTAAAGGTTAAAGTAACAGTTTGAAAGGACTAAATAATTATGCATTGTGTACTTTTGGAACTGCGCTGTACTGGCTGGGTTCCATGTTCTCACCCTGAAGAATACAATCCACTAATTTAGCTAACCCCTTGAACTGAGATGAGGAAATTAAGGTAATACACGGAAAGAAGCATGCCTGTTAAGTGTGTGTGCATCCATAAGTGTGTGTGCATCTATTACTGTGTGTGCATCCCGTAGTGTGTGTGCAACCCGTAGTGTGTGTACACTAGTGAGTTGTGTGTTTTCTTTTCCTGTCTCTGAGTGAAGAATGTTCATGGGTTCCCGGTGTGAGGATGGTGCTTGTCTGGTAGAGTGGGTTGTCAGGGCCCATCTTTCGGTCACGTCTCACAGTACACCAGCAAACCAGCCTTCGGCCAATCCTTGGGGGTCATCTTTCATCCTGACTAATAAAACACCACTACTACACGCTCAATGCCATGTGACCCTCAAGGTTACTTAATCCTATTTTAGACAACACACACACACACACACACACATGCTCTCACTCTCTAACACACGCCAGCTCAAACACAGACTCACACGGACATTTTCAATGTAGGTGCTGCTGCTGTGAGAGTGTGTGTAAGCGGAGGCTGTAGGTTCGGTGAGGTGCTGTCTGACAGGGGATTATGAGGTGCAGATGGCTAAGTGCCAAACACTTCCCTGGAGGCCCCACTTTGATTGCCTGTACAGCATTGACCCCTGCATGTTTCTGCTCTATATGTATTGCACTGAAGAGACTTGAGCTGCCACCTCACACACAGACTCATCAGGCCCGCGCCATGCTGGTTTATGCTTTTAATGTGACGGCTTGATCCCATGTATACATTGAATGTATTTTTGTATATACTTCATCACAGCATTAGTACAAGTTAAAAATGAGACATTGTATGTATATGAGACATGCACCCCAATATAAATCACTGAGGCTAGGCTAAATACCAAAAATACCTTTGTGGTTATTTCAATAGTTTAACAGTACCACAAACCACATCCTTCAAAATGATCATACAGTTAAATTGCCACCTATCTTGTATCTGTTTCAGCATAAACAGAATATTATAACAATCGTGGCCGGGGATTTAATGCAGGGCTATTGTACTAAACTGCAATTATTTCTGCTAGGTGTACCGAATAAACTGGACACTGAGTGTACATTAATATGTAATTCTCAATAAAACAGAGCACACTGTTCAGAGTCCTTTTGACGTTATTGAAGGCTTGCATGGTAGTTCTGCTAACCCATAATGAGGGGTACCACTACCCCAACATCTGACAATCATAACAAAAAAAAACGGACCCCCAGCATGTGTTCTCTCAGACTAATGAGAAACGACCCCTCTTGACCCGTCTGGTTGGGCCACAGAGCAGCTGTCCTGTAACACAGAAAGATCAAAACAAAGATTACAATGGAGTTGTTCTTTTTTGAGACGATGCACATTCCAGAATTGTTCTAGATTCTGGGCTTGTTCTGGTGAGAGTGGTCTGGTACTCCACCGAGGCCTGCTGCTCCCAAACGTCATTCCAAACTCCCAGACTCAGAATCCTTTGCCCATGTAGCCTTCAAGAACCAAGTTTCTCAGAGTCTTCCCACTTGTTCAGAAAATAATCTCAGACTTGGCCCGCTTCCAGAAGCCCCTTGCTCCTTGGACTGTGTTTGGATGATGTCACCAGGCAGCAGGCGACACATGTGCACTCTGCTTCCAAGAGCAACTGGACCCTTCTGTGGCCTGAGCAGTGCAGGCAAAGGGGGCGCAGGAGGGCTCGCCAAACACCAGTGTGTTTCTGCTGCACAAACACATACTTCCCTCTGAAGTCAGATACTCAAGTCTGAATGCCTGTGGGCGTTACAGACAACTGACCCATGTTTTTTGTGAACATGGGCAGAATTTCCTCTGTTTCGGTAGAATTTGTAGTTATCCTGTACATTTTAAATAATGGATAACACACATTACTTAACTGTGTAATGCAACCCCCAGTGTTCCATTCCGTTCAGCTGACACATTCTGGTTTCGAGGCAAAGCGGGGGTTTGAGGACGTGTGCCAGCAGTTTGTTTTCATTTCTTTCTTGACCCCATTTTTTCTACGACTTGTGTGGTAAATAAAAGGGTCATCACTGTATGGGCACAGAACAACCAAAAAGCCCCTAATGAAGAGTTTGGCACCTTGTAGTCACTCATCTCCATTACCTCTTCACTCAGTGAGCGCCACTCGCACAATCTGGCCCGCGGCTCCCCTTACAGTCCAGCAGACAATGATATGGACATCTGATTACATGTGAATCCCACCGCCCTTTGAAAGGACAAGCTTTACCAGCGTCATGACTGCACTTCCCAGCAACCCCCCCTCCCCCCGGGGCCCTCTCCCCTCTTCCCTCTCCCCCATCCCTCATAACAGGTCCCCACACTCTATCCACCAGCTGGCCTGAAAAATTCCTGTGGAAGCCTCGAGGGGAGGCTGGAATCTGGAGCTGGGGCTGGCTGCGTCTGACCTGTCTTACTCAGCAGACCTCAGCTTGTCCGCGCTCGGCACGGCGGGGGGAGGGGGGGGGGTGGGGGTTAGCAGGGTTTTGAGGTGGGAGTAGGGAGTAGGGATGGGGGGGTGCAGGGTGCAGGGTGTAGGGGGCGCGCCTCCCCGTATCGGTGTCATCTGGGGCATACTCTTCAGACTTCTCTCCTGTGTCTCCCAGGCCAGGGACCTCAGCAGCTGGATGAACAGCTTCCTGCCTTCCAGATTTATCCATCTCCCGAGGATAAGTGCAGTCATGGGCCTTTCCCGCTGTGAGAATCTGCGTCTGTTTGTGGCCAAACAGAATCAGCGCGGGGTCTGTGTACCTTTGGTACAGTGAACCCGTACATTTCAGTTTTAGTAAAGCCCACTCAGAGCAGCACATCGATTTGGGGAAACATCTGAAATTCATCCCCAGAATATCCATCTAAACATAGTACTAATATGACAAGCTGCGAGGCAACATCTGCTTGTGACGTGATTTTCCCTCACAGTCAGAAAAGGCTGTCTGTTCCTCTACCTCAGTCCAGAGAAGAAGTGTCTCCTCATGGATTGGATCACTCTATGTGCATGGACAGTAGCTGCTGGCTTAACAAGCCCATGGTCTGGATCATTTGTGTGTGTGTGTGTGTGTGTGTGTGGCACACTCTTCAAGGTGGAAGAGTTCATTTGCTGGATGCGTCATACATCTACACAGTGCTGAGCAACACAGCATGACGGACAGTGCAGACTGCAGTTCACTGACTCGGTAGAATGCTGGCAGCTCCGTCTTAAAGCGAGACAATACTCACGCGGACGCCTTGAGTGACAGCCATCACCTCCCCCAAGACAGCCAAACCCCATTTAGAAAATAAAGATGCAAATGGCGAGCCCCTCCACGTTTCCTGTTACTTTTGGTTTAGATGTGGCCCTAACCGTGACAGCTGACCTGTGGGAGCATGGTGCCTTGAGGAGACGAAGTTACGAGGTGTGACACAAACAAGCCACCCGCCCCAAAACGCCCATAATCCGGCCCCGGCACCCGGCCACCCTCCCACTCTCCCACTGGCACATGCCACCATGTGAAAAGTGCAGGAGCTTCTCTGGCGCCAAGCTCTTTTATGGCCTGCTGTGTGTGCTTGTAATCTCCTCTCATGGGTGGATGGGTATGTGGAGAGCACTGGAGTGTGGCTACCATGTGAGGGCACTTGACCAGCCGGAATGAGTGGGTTTTACTGGGGGGGCCCTGGCACAAGCCCCCCCCCCCCCCCCCCCCGGTCATTAACACAAAAATTCACAGCCCACACAAGGCTGTTTTTGTTGCACTGCTCTTCCAGCGTATGGGCTCTTGAGGTTTAAGTCACAGGATGAATGCATTAATTTATTTTAAATCCCACACAGGGTAAAGCATGGTCAGACAAGTGTGAATGTCTGGGTTTGTACCAATGTCCTCATCTTTTGGTATTTGCACTTGGAATTCTTGTCTAACTTTCCATTTCCACTGTTAAACACAAATTTGGCCCTGAGGTAGCTCCATTCTAGGCCTCAAAACCATGGGAGGGTAAAACAATGAACACAGAGGCAAGTGACTGACTCTCTGATTGACCTTCTTGACGTATTACCAACATGAATGAATGAATGGATGGATAGATGGATGGATGCATGTTTGTATGAATGAGAATGAACAAATGAATGAAGGAACAATGCAAAGAATAGGTCCTTGGTTGGATCTGCATGACAGCTGAGGAAACCTTATAGCCACTTCAATATATAAAAAAATGAAAACAAAGTCAAGCATGCAAGGCTTCCCAGTCCAGACCCTCACCATGTGACTGGACCCTTCTTCTCTCTCATCGGTGTGGCGTATGGAGAGCCATCACTGCCAGGCCCACAGCTGTCTCACTGAAGGGCTAACTGTCTCACTGAAGGGCTTTCCATGAAAACTCTGTCGCACCCTCCTTGGCTCCAGAACACACGCCTCTGAGGCTGTGATTCCATCCGCTGATATTCCACTCATTTAGAACTCGTTCAGATGGTAGCCACTGCTGGAAACACCGGCCAGGTAGAGTTTCCACTAGATGCTAAACACACATATGAACAAGGAACAGAGAGGGAGGGAGGTAGAGAGAGAGAGAGAGAGAGAGAGAGAGAGAGAGAGAGAGAGAGATCGCAGAATAGCATGCAGTACAGTGATCTTCCACATGACTGTGGAGCAAATGGCCAGTTTTCCAGCATTGTGCTTTGTTACGACACAACTGACTCCCTCTAGGAAATGGTTTGCTGGGAATAATAATGTCATTTCCAGCAGATATTTCTTAAATGATGTAGCTCCTGTTTTCACAGGGGCCCATAACCTTTTTAGGAATTCTGCCGCATTTCTTATTTTTGGTCAATACCTGTGTTTGCAGTCCCACAGTTGCCTTTGAGACTTCCTTTTTTGAAATGCACAAAGACAGACACACACACACACACACACACACACACACACACACACACACACACACACACACACACACACACACACACACACACACACACACACAGGGAGAGAGAGAGAGTTCATGAATGTGACTCATTACCTTGTCAGTGAAATCACATTAATCACCATCTTCACAATCACTCTTTTACAATTCCTAAACAATGAAATGTCTTTTGGTCCAGAATCAGTGTTTGAAATGCTTTTTACCATCAAAAGTAAATCTAGCATTTGAGTTTGATTTGATTTTCCACACTGACTGACATCTTAGAGCAAAAACCAAACATCCTAATGGCCCAATCAAATCTTGAAACTACTTATTCAGGTCCCAAGGCATGGATAAAATCAATTCTTACAGTTAATGGTCAGTGAAAAGACTGGCCATTTAGTGACCTGCTCTCACTACTGGGGTTGAGAACATTCTGGTCACCCCACCGTCTGCTGTGACTGCAAAAGCAAGAACAAAAGAAAAAAAAAATCTTGGCCCACTTCTTGTATAAGTGTGAGCAAGGCTTTACAAATGTCTCCTCATGAGTGTATCATAGAAGTGCTATGGCAGCAAGGTCCGTTTATTTGCTTCCCCTCAGCTTATCGTGGCTTATCGTTGTTCTGGCTGATATTTTGTTTCAGCAGATTTCCTTTCGCATGAGATCAGTGTGGATAGGTCAGAAGGAGCCTGGACCAGCCAGGATTATAAAAGCCTCCATGAAAGTCATGGCACACACCCACAACAAGCACAGACCCAGTGGATTATGGTAACACATACATTCACACACACACACACACACACACACACACACACACACACACACACACACACACACACACACACACACACACACACACACACACACACACAGACCCCCGCACATACCCCCATAAAAAGGTTTGAGTTTTGGATTGGCTTCATTACCATCTGACCAAATAAAACAATAACAATAACAATAACAACACACACACACACACACACACACACACACACACACACACACACACACACACACACACACACAAACGCACAAATACACAAACCCATATGAGTGCTCATTTGCTTACACACACGGACACACACACACACACATAGTGTACACACCAACACCCACACAAGTGCTGAGGCAAAAGGGTGAGATTATGGCCATGTGTGCTTAATTTAGCTAACAAAACACGAATCCTGCTGCCCTCGTCAGGGCTGGGGGCTGGGTCTTTCCTCCGCTGCACTTTTCCCAACAGCTCAGCAGTGTTCCTGACTCCGGGGGTGGCGGGGCACAGAAACCACATCCTCCTGGCCGCCGACATCTTGGACTCGACACCTGTGAGAGACCTACCTCCAAAACCCTCTTCCTCGAACCCCCCCCCCCCCCCCCATCAAAACAAAACCACACCAAAAAAAAAAAACCTCACTTCTTGTCCAGTGTGTCCCCGTCTTGACCTGCAAAATGTGTCGGGTTTAGCCAGGTCCCATTCAGCCCAGTAACTGTACTTTATCTGTTGAAGCGAGTCTCAGCTTTCAGTGGCCAGTAGAGTGGCAGACTAGAGCGAAGAATGCCTAGACACAGGGAGGATTCATTGGCTTAAGTAGCGACATGACATCCACGCCTGTGCAGTGCCAGACAGGGAGCACACAAAGCCTGCGTCCATCTAGCCAACGTTCAAACAAACAATAGCGATCCGGTTCCAAACACATTCACCGTGCAGCGGACGGATGATGAAGAACCAGGGCATTGCCAGAGCTGTGCACTGTCTGTCCTGAAACAGTCACTGGACACTTGGAACACAAAAAAAAGGGGGAACTGCAGTCTGTCTCCTGGTCACTGGAGGGGCTCCATAAAGGGCCCTTTGAGTTGAGTGGCAGCGTGTCGGGCCCAGTAATGTGGAGCAGATGGGAAGGTAAGACTATCTGCTGGTCAGGGGAGAGCGGCACGGCGCAGCACGGCGCAGCACGGCGCGGCACAGCGCGGAGCGGAGCGGCAGGGCTTCAGTGGCCTGGCTGGGAGAGGGGACACCGCAGACCCCTGGCAGCCATCAGCAGCTGCGGTGACTCTTAGGTGTTGTTGGTTCATGCCTCTGACACGTCCTATTAAAAGGAATTATTCTTTCCACGTCGGGCCTCTATGACACTGCCATGATGTAGGGGAGAGGGAGGCCGACCAGAGACAACAAACCCTCACAGTGTGCTTAAAATATACCCTTCAGTTTTCAGTAGGCCTTGGGAAAACACACAGATGGATCTACTTCAATAGTCTAGGTTGACATTGTAAAAATCTACAAACATGCCAGCGCTAGTCACATTTGATGCCGATATAAACACAGAGGCCAAGTTGGCTCAACCACTAGCAAGTTTCTCTTGGATGTCAAGAAATCATATCAGTTTTTACAATCGCCAATTACAATCTCAAGCCTAATGGTTACAGAAAGCAGCTGTTTTGAGAGGGGAAGTCGGCCGAAGGTCACCGAGCTGAATGCATAGTAAACTGTACATTAACATGAAGTAATGAGCCATTGCATACCCGAGTGACCTCTGGGTTCAGGTAAGGGAGAGGCAGTAGAACATTGGATGTATTTTCTAAACCTGTGGCGCTCCAGATGGGAGGGTCAGTCATACAAGAGAACAATTCAAAACCAAGGGGAGATTTCCTCACTCTCTTTCTGCATCTCACTCTCTCTCACTCTCACTCTCACCCACTCTCTTTCTTTCTTTCTCCCTCTGTCTCTCTCTCACACCATCAGGAGCTCCGGTGTGGCCCCTCAGGCCCCAGGCACGGAGTGTCACTCCATGTATCCATCCTCTGCGGTGGGGAAACACAAACCAGCTCTCCCCCTCTCGCCCATCCCGCATCGATTTCAGATTTCATTAAAGCCCGATAAGAAAAACAATTTGGGCCTCCGCTGCGGCCCGATCCTCCCTGAAACCAGAGGCCGGGAGCCATATGGACCTCGGCAGAAGATAAATATTCAACAACGGTGCCTCCGAAAAGTAATCCCCCTCTTTCCCTTCGCAAGCAGGATTAGCAGGTCTCCGCAAACACTGGAGGAGCCCGCCTAATGAGGAAATGAACCTGAACGCGTCAAACACACACACACACAGTCTTTCAAACAGCCATTCCACTCCTTGCCTCCACTCCTACACTTCATCACAGCCCAGCCCCCCACCCCCCACCCGCCCGCCCACTATACTCCTCAAGATGCTCCTCCAACTCCGGCTCTGGAGTTTGGCAGACCGCTTCGCTCTGATGGAAATACCACTCTTCTGGGAATGGCCAGCAAGGCTCACAATGATGCCTGAGAGACAGTTGTATGGTATTTTTTCTGTTGTTGATGTTGTTTTTTTGTGATGGTTGCTGGTAGAAAGACCTAATTAATGCAATTCATGAAAATCCATTTTTTTTAATCTAGCTTTGGAGGTACACAATACTCTCCACGCTCTAGCCTGGACAAAAGCTATATTTATGCTCAAAATGACCAACACCTCCACTTAATTACTATCCTCCACGATGACCACGGAAAAGGTAACAGCAGTCATTCAGCAACAATGCCAAGAAAACCAGCCTTCACAGTCCTCCCTGGTTTCATTAAAATGACCGGTCTCTGCGTTTTGAGACACCTTAATTTGCTTTATGGGCTTCTTCCTGAAATCGGCGGGAGCCAAAAAACTCGTCTCGCCAAGTCCTTTTTTGTTGGGGGATGAAGCTATTTAAGACACTGCTTGCATGTTAAACCTTCACATGTACCTAATTTGTGCCAGCGCAGATGACGCCAGCCAGGTACAGCTCTCCAGGAGAAGCCAAGCCGAGTGCCACAGTAACAAGTCATTTAGCGTGAGGGGGGCTAATGAACAGCATATGGCACAGCTGTGTTTCTTGCTCTCTCTCTCTCTCTCTCTCTTTCTCCTCCTCTCTTTCTTCCGTCTGTCTTTCTTTCTTCCTTTAGTTAAAGTGGACCTGTGTCTCATCTGACTAATCAGCCTGGTACTGACACAGTCGCAGCAGGACGCCCATCTTTATTAGCGTAATGTTTTTTTCTGTAAACATGCCCTGTTATTAGCATGCCAGCATTGATAATGACTACAAATGCCTCTGTAATAGCCTATTCCAGTCTCTCAGTCAAAGGGTGAATGTTGACATGATGAGAAAAAGGTGACGTCTGATAATAATGGTGAAGTTTTCATATAATCACTACTCATAAGAACGATATCAAATCGTGAAAAATATGGTGCCATTAGCCGTGTGAAAAATGGAAGCCTTCAAACTTGAAAGCAATAGACATAAACACCGGGAGTCAGTGTGGATTTGAGCCCCTTTAGACCACTTCAGTTCGGGTGCCAAGGACCCCCTGGCTATGGCAAGACACGATGCTCCCGATGCCGGACAAATAAACAAGCAGTTTAAAACTAGTGCGAAGACCAGCGCGCTGACCTGCCAGGAGCGGACAGGAGGCGAGGGCGTGTCCCAGGGCTTCTCTCCGTGGTCCCTCCGCACAAAGGCCTCTCTGTGCAGCCGATCGTCAGCCAAAGCGCAGCAATGGCCCTTTGTCAGGTAGTCTGTCTGGGGGTTTGAAGACTGCCTAAATCATAAGGCTGAAAAACCACTGTCAGCCAAACAGCCAAGCCTCGGGACGAGTGTGAGGCTCCACAGTGCACCCAACATAAGGGCAAGGAATGACCTGCTTTCACTCTCTTCAGAGCAGGGTTCAATGTCTCCAAAGAAGACACCATAAGATGTGATCATGATCCTTTAATCCCTGGTCCAGTCCTCTGAAATGCTCTAATACCACAAATGTGTTCCGGTTGAACTCTAATGTAACTCTAATGAATTCTGACAATGAGCAGTCAGAGACACCAGAGAAAAAAATAGTTTATTCACATCATTCACATTTTTCACTATTTTAGTGTGCTTTGCCATGACCTTTTTGAAGGTAATGTGTCTGTTTATTAGCAATCAAAGGGCATGTTATTCTATCCAAATGTAACCAAAGAACCTGCTGTCCCACACCTCAATAAAACATTCCTGCAGTTTGAAAAAAAATGTCTCTGTTGGTCTTGTCTTTGCTTTCACAAACCACAAATTACTTCTTGCCTTTCATGGATCGTCTGCACCCAACCAGGCATCTGAGTTGCACCCACTTAACAGTCTAGGTCTACCATAGACATTAATCTTATTCTTTTGACAGAAACTGATAACTATCCTTAAGCTCTGTGATTCTTATTCCCCTGTAAGCCACTTCTTAATACTGGTTTTTGACTCTGTTTGTATAACTTTCAGTCAGTTAAAAAGATATATTACTACAAGAAACTACAAGAAGTATAGGAATATTTATATCACTTCATGGTGGGTAAAAAAATACAGCTGTTTGCAATATTTCCCTAAACAAATAATCCAAAGACACAGGATCTTCTTTTAAAAGAGTGAAGGTGTCAGTTAATAATAATGACAAGCCTACATTTAATAAGTAATTAACAAAATAATGAAGGAGTTGATGAATCTCTCCTCGAGTAAATGTGTGGGCGCGACAAGATGAAAGTGCCAGAGTCGGGCCCAACAGGTGGGATATGGCCGGCTTGATAACACCCCAAGTTCAGGCAGATGCATTTGGGTGAAAAGCCTTTTGGGGCCTCCAGCTTTAAAAAAAAAATAAAAATCTCGTCTTCAACCTCATTTCCACATCAAATGTCCAGGAAAGGGATACTGCCCACGGGTGGAGAGTAATGAGGACTCCTCTTTTCTTCTCCCTCTCTCTTTCGGCGGCTCTCTCCCTTTCTTCGAGTGGGGGAAAGTCCCTGACGCTTTAATGATCTCCCCTAATCACAAACATGGCTTTTTCCCTTTAAGCAGCGGGACAATTACACACAGATAGTCTCTCTTATCAGCTCTTAAGCTCACTTACCACCCAATTAAAATTCTGTTTTTCTAAATGGAGGCAAACGTGAAAAAAAGGGATTTCTTTTGAGGATGCATCTCTGGAAATAGAGCCCCCCGCTCTAAAACTTTTAAGCGCAAAAGAGCACACACACAATCAAGCCTTTGTGTCGCCCTCCGTTTTGATGGGCAGAATAATGGGAGACGCTACCGTGTATTAAACCACCAAACCGCCCAAACAAATACCTTTTTGTTGCGCAACATAATTTGCAATCACTCATTTGAACAGAGCCGACTCGCTCTTGACAGACTCTTGAGGGAGCAAAGTGAGGACATGGACGGAGTGGACGGGAGAGACACCACTGGGAAGAGAGGAAGCATGAGAGAGATGGAGGGAGTGTGAGAGGTGAGGAGAGGAGAGGGAGATAAAGAGGGAGAGGGAGGGAGTGTGAGAGGAGAGGAGAGGGGAGAGAGGGAGAGAGAAAGAGAGGAGGGAGGGAGTGTGAGAGGAGAGGAGAGGGAGAGGGAGAGGGGAGAGGAGGGAGAGAGAGAGAGATAGAGAGAGAGGGAGGGAGTGTGAGAGGAGAGGAGATGGGAGAGGAGAGGAGGGAGAGAGAGAGGGAGAGAGAAAGGGAGGGAGTGAGAGGAGAGGGGAGAGAGGGGGAGAGAGAGAGATAGAGGAGGGAGGGAGTGTGAGAGGTGAGGAGAGGAGAGGGAGAGGGGAGAGGAGGGAGAGAGAGAGAGGGAGGGAGTGTGAGAGGAGAGGAGAGGGGAGAGAGGGAGAGAGAAAGAGAGGAGGGAGGGAGTGTGAGAGGAGAGGAGAGGAGAGGGGAGAGGAGAGGAGGGAGAGAGAGAGAAAGAGAGAGAGCAAGAGGGAGGGAGTGTGAGAGGAGAGGAGAAAGAAGAGAGGGAGGGCGGGAGAGAGAGGGAGCTGTCTGAGTGAGAGGAGCGAGCATGAGAGGAGAGTAAAGGGGAGGAGAGGGGAGAAAGGGAGCGAGAGAGAGAGAGAGAGAGAGAGAGAGGGGGGGAGCTGTCTGAGAGAGAGGTGGGGAGCTCAGGGGAGGAGAGCTTGTTGCCTCACCTCAGGCCCCGTTTCCCTCCAGTCATCTGTGCCTTGAAGGAAGGATACAGCACAACCTCAGCAGGAGCTGATGACACAGGATGCAAATATAGCATGTGACAGACTCATGTTTCTCTCTGTGCATCATCTGAAAATACAGATTACAGTTTTGTATCATACAGCCCAATCATCCTTGAAAATAAAGCCTTGTATTTACTGCTTATTTAGAGAAAAGGCCTGTCCTGTTCTAACTGTTACTGTATTCTGCTGAGGGGAACTAAGGTCCAGGCCCACAACAGGAGTTGAAGGTTTATTGCATTATCATTTACACCTGGTAAAACTGTCCGCGGTGGGACTGGGCACACACACACATGGCACTGCCTGGTTTTGTCTCAATCAAGTGTTTATGCCGGCTGCCACTGATGTGTAAACTTGAAAGCAAGCATGCATTAATTGAGCTTTATAGTGCCTGGTACATGTGGTTTACGCACCACAGACTCTCAGCTATGAGCTCCAAGACAAACACGGCTTTTTAAGGCCAAATGTAACAGAGGTTTTGGATCCAAGGCGCAGGCACTGCCAAGCCATGGACAATGTCTGCACTGGCAGCAGTCTGGGGGAGGACGGTGGGGATGGAGAGAGAAAGAGAGAGAGAGTTGGAGAGAGAGAGAGAGAAAGAGAGAGAGAGGTAAACATTAATTACTTTAAGTTGAGTCAGGCGCAACATAAACAAATCCCATTGAAATGAAGGTGTGACGTAATGTTTCCATGCAAATACACGACCAGGGCTAAACAGCCATTTGGTGAAATTCATACATCATAGATTATTGTTTTATTTGGTCAGATGGTAATGAAGCCAATCCAAAACTCAAACCTTTTGATGGGGGTATGTGCGGGGGTCTGTGTGTGTGTGTGTGTGTGTGTGTGTGTGTGTGTGTGTGTGTGTGTGTGTGTGTGTGTGTGTGTGTGTGTGTGTGTGTGTGTGTGTGTGTGTGTGTGTGTGTGTGTGTGTGTATGTGGTGGGGGGGGCTAACACACACAATTACACACAAAAGAAACAATTCCTAAAAGCTGATTCATGGCTTATCATCCAAACTCCTCTTCCTGTTCACTCACACCATGGAATGCTGTCGTGCTGTGTTGGTTATTATTCTTCCTTTCGGGGCCGCTGATGTCTCAAAGGAAAATGAACATTTAGCATAACTACAAACACTGCAGTGTGAGGTCCTGCAGCCGTCCATGCGCCCATGACTAAACCACTGTTTATAAACATGGAAGAGGAAACATGAAGGTTCATTGTCACTGACAAGGATGGCTTAGTAAATGCATGTCTGAACTTTGGGCAGAGGCATTAAAGAGCCAAAAATGGGAAAAACTAAAATATTGATCTTACTGATCTCACACAAGTTGTCCCATGTGTGAATGTGGGATTACCAGTGTTATATGTCATCATTCAGGAGTCATTATGTATACATAACAGGCAGAACACTCACAACAGGCTCATACTTCTGGAAGTATAATAACCATTATTAAGTTTTCCTCATAAGGGATTTAACAGTTGCTGTTTATGTAGTATTTAAACTCATAGAGGGAAAATGTGAACTAAATTAATTAATTATGTTTATCGTCATTGCTTCTCGGAAACAGAATGCCCTCTATAGTGGTGTCTTAAACAATTAATGAAAGCAAAACATGTGTTTTACTGCATTTTATTTAGGAAAAATATGACCTCTTTAAAACACTTTAGTTGTTATATTCTTTCAGTACAGGTGCTAATATACAATACAATACAATACATACAGCAAAACCTATTGGGGTCTGCACTTAAATACTCAAAACAATAAGTTAACAAGCTACTGAGGGGGAGAACACACCAAACCAATCCGAATACCTTCTGTACATCCTATTGGTATTCTTGTTCAGTTCCTCACCATAAACAAGCACTCTATGAAATGATGTACAAATATATACTTCCTTTATGTCTGCGTGTGGGTGATAGTGCTTAGCTTTGCTAATTTGAAATCATTGAATGCCGTCAAATCAGAGTAACAACGTCTTTAGAAGTCAAAACGATGTACGCAATCCCTTTCTCTTTGGCACTGGACACACAAAGCATGTAGTGGAAGCTGAAGCTCCATTGTCAGACGTGTGTGGGGCTCTCTAGGTAAGAGTCTGTTTTGGTCATGTGCAGTGTCACTGCCGAAGGCTTGTAGTAGCAATGGGAGCTGCTGCAGCTGACGCTGTTGCAGGTCTTCCTGGAGCCGTGCACGGCCAGCCTCCTGTTGCATAGGCTCTGCCAGGTCTGCAGGGTCTTGGGGCTCCAGACCCACACGCCACTGGTGATCCCCACCACCAGGGACATGAAGATCTTGACCATGAACACGGCCACGGCGGGCACAGACGAGTCCAGTGAGCAGTCCTCGCTCCTGCGCCCGGGGAAGGCCACGCACTGGCCCTCCAGGGCCCGGAACCTCCAGTAGTCCATGTTGAGACGCTCGTAGAAGAGGCAGACGATGACGCAGGTGGCCGGGACCGTGTAGAGGATGGAAAAGACGCCGATCTTCACCATGAGCTTCTCCAGCTTCTCCGTGTTGGTGCCGCCGGTCTTCATGACCTTGCGGATGTGAAAGAGCGCCACGAAGCCCGTGAGGATGAAGGAGGTGCCGATGACCAGGTAGCAGGAGAGGGGGATGAGGACAAAGCTGGTGAGTGCCGTCACGTCCATGCTGCCCACGTAGCACAGGCCCGTGAGCTCGTCGCCCGCCACCTTCCTCATGGTGAGGATGACGATGGTCTTCATGGCCGGCAGGCCCCAGGCTGCCATGTGGAAGTAGGAGCTGTGTGCCTCGATGGCCTCGTGGCCCCACTTGCGGCCGGCAGCCAGGAACCAGGTGAGGGTGAGGATTACCCACCAGATGGAGCTGGCCATGCCGAAGTAGTAGAGGATAAGGAAGACGATGGTGCAGCCCGTGCTCTCCAGGCCCTCCTGGATAATGTAGAGCTCGCCGTTCTCACGATCGCAGGCGATGTTCTCAGCGCCAGCCACGGAGCGGATGATGAAGGCCACCGAGTAGACGTTGTAGCACATGGAGAGGAAGATGATGGGCCGCTCTGGGTACTGGAAGCGCTGTGGGTCCAGGAGGAAGGTGAGCACGGTGAAGGCGGTGGAGACGAAGCACAACGTGGACCACACAGCCATCCAGATGAACGCAAAGTCCTTGTCCTGGCGCGACCAGAAGACGTCGATGGAGGGCGCACATCGCGGGGCACACGAGCGGCTCTTCTCCACATACTGGAACTTCTCCTGGTTCTTGCACGAGCCCAGGCCAGCGGTGGAGGGCCCGTTGGCCCCCGCGCCTGGCTGCCTGGGTCTGGGGGGCAGTGGGAGCATGCCCTCCCCCTTCTTGCCCTCGGGCTTGGTGTCATTCTCCGGCGCCTCCATGCACAGTGAGTTGGGGTCGTTCTTGGTAGGCAGCCTGGAGCAGTCCAGCGAGTCGGGCCAGCCGAAGCTGAACTTCTCCATGACGGGCGAGCACCTCTGCCGCGCCTGCTCACACATGGGCCGGCAGGCGGGGATGGTGTTGGACACCTGGTCGGCACACATGGGCACGTAGAGTGAACAGAGGAAGAAACGGAGGTGCACATCACACCCGTACTCCACCAGAGGAGCAAACTCCTGCAGTTTGATGCCCGCCTCCACCTGACTCTCGTATTTCATGAAGTTGGGCATCCTGGTCATGTTATAGCCAATGCCCTGGCACATGGGGATGGTAATGGGCTCGCATTTTGCAGGTCGTCCTCGTTCAATGTCATAGGCTCCAATTTCCAGGGTCGATCCAGCAATTACAAGGTGGCACCAGAGTAAAATCACAGTTTTCACGTGTAAGTCCCCCATAGTGTTTCAAGACAACATGGGATGTCAGAACTGTCACATACTGCATGACATGCTTTACTTCCTCAAAATAAGTATTTATACTAATATTGCATTGAACTGCCGGAATTTGAAAATCAAGATGGCACTTGTGTGTTTTGCTGAATGAATGTAACATCCGTATGAAGGTCTGAGGCCTGGTACAGGAGGTGTTTATGTCCTTGACAAAAATGCTCTCTCCATGAAGGGTACAAATCAATCACAACTTTAAGTCCAGTTGCTAAAGATGGTAAATAATACTAATAATCCTCTATGCTAGGCTTGTTCATGAAATTAAAATAAATGAATAAGTACCAACAGCTTTTTGAAATAGTCATTTTGGAAGTCTGAGGTGTTGCTGCAGTTTGTTGAAGCTGAGCTGAGACCACGTTGTGTGGGGTGGTAAAAAGAAAACCCATAGAGCACCGGTAGCACGCATATTAAAATCTGTGGTCAAACAAAACAAGTTCTCATTTACCGTTGCAATCGCGCGGTCCTTGGTTTCCGATGAAAATGTAGACTGCAACTCGTAAAAGTTTATCGGAAGACGGTACTGAAAGAAATCGTGCATAACATGTTGTCCCGTGCACCCAGATAAACCACTAGTGTGCCTCTCTGTCTCCGTTCATTGCGTGAAGTCTCCAAACTTTCTCTTCTCCTCTCTGTGTATCCTCTAAAACGGGCGGAGTGTGGTGACGGACTTCTTTTGCCCCGCCTGTAATGTAATTCAATTCGATTTGTTTTATATATATTCCTCGTACAGTCGCTTGAACAGTGAGCTCGAAGTACGATCCACTTGGGACCCTCTTTATTTTTCGGGGAGGTGTGAATTTAAAGGTTTGCCAAATTCCATTTGTGCGTGCCTGTATAGCTTGGCTTGCGTTGCTTTATAAAAAACGGAGGATATTGCTCCGTTAAAAAATTATTTTTAACACAGTCGGAAGATTGACTTTCAGGGAGAACAGTCTTTTGTGTTTTATTTAGTGGGCCAAAGATTAAAATAGGGAAAAGATGATTAATCTACTTGACTAAGTCTATTGTTTGAAATATGGTTAGAAAGGTGTTATTGCGAACTACATTGATTTGCTACATAAAGTTATAAAGTTAGAGGTAATTTGTCATCTGGTCACTGGTCAAAAGTGTCTGCTACGTGCATACTGTATAAAGAAGTTTATTGTCTTTTCTGGACCGTGCATGATTGCATGTAAGAATATTAAAACATATTTAATTGCATACAAAGTATGAATTATTTATATTTAAGAGCATGGGAACAACTAAGAGAGACAGTAATACATAGAATGATTTCCTAAAGGAAGTGAATAATATTAGAATGAATTAATGAATACTGATTAATATAATGCATAATAAAAATTAATGTTATTGTTGATCTGAATACCTAATAATATACACCACAAATAGCGGAGTAGATCGGTGTAAATGTCCTGTGTTTTAAACATGAACTACTTTATCATCTGTTTATCACTTCAAAGACTGGGAGAATGGAGTGATACTGTTTCCATCTAGTGGTCAGACAACAAGCAGCAACTCTACGACACTGTCTGACTGCTTTTACGGTCAGTCTTTTATGCAACATCTTCACAGGAGCAGCCAGTACATTTTCATCAAATGTATGGTCACTTCAGTTTCAATTAAATATCATGCAACCGCAAGATTGCTCACTGTAGATCACTTTATGAGACATAGTGTAGAATAAACTGCACAGATATTATAATGTCATAAGCTGTGTTTGAATTCCTATGTTTATTGAGCATTTGTCATCCATTATCAAAAAAATATATTTTAAAGACATTGAGCCATATCAATTACTTTATAGTCTAGCAGTTAATGCAACAGCATCATGTTTTGATTTGCAATGGACTGCCATCAATGATTTGCCTTGTCTGTCACAAAGTACAAGCACAAGTACATTCAGTAGCCTGTCCATGTCAGTGTCGTCTTACCCACCGTCACACACAATGCAGGTGCCCCTCCTTCACGGGCTTCCAGTGGGCCGTTAATGGGCTGATGGGACCTGATTCACAGGCAGCCCAGCTCAGGGT